>NC_056727.1:1117399850-1117572350 GCF_019279795.1 Protopterus annectens
GATGTGGGAGGAAACCGGAGCACCTGGAGGAAACCCACGCGACCACAGGGAGGACAGGCACCCCAGCTGAGGATCGAACCGGAGAACCTCTTGCTGTGAGGTGGCAATGCTAACTGCTGCACCACCGTGGCCACCCTAGCAGTAGTAAAAAGAAATATGAAAATGCATGTAAATCAAAAAGGAAAGAAGGAAACATGGAAATCTTCATCTTTCTCTTTCTCTCATATTTTCAGACTATCCATTGTCATCAAGATATTCCCAGAACTGCATAAATAAATTACTATACTAACCCTTCCAAACTGGTTCCATGTTGAGTAGATGGGGAGGGGGTATGATGGATGGTAAGTACAGAGGGAAAAAAATGGCACTCTGTTATTTATGGATATCAGGCTTGTATCTAAGCTCTGTGTTTCTAAAGTATAGCCGAACAATCTCTTATGCTACAAGATCAGAGAAAAATTGAAACATGCATGTCTACAGCTAATAGTGTTTGGTTTTATTGACCTGAATGTATCCATAATGACCTAAAAAGTAAAAGGCGTGGACATTCAGAAACCATGAAGACAAAACATTAATATGTCTGTGAGGTGTCATTTGCATATGTCTCATGGGCCTTCACTACAGGAGGTTTAAGGTATTATACAGTGAAGAGTCTAGCTTGGCTGGGTCCTTCAAGCAGTTTGTACTGAAAACTTTAATGCATTACTGATGTCTGCAAAATTTAAAGACAACTACCTTATCAATAGTAACTGTATGTGCACATTAATGGGGCTTTCATCCTGTACTTATTCAAAGTATGACAAACTGCTGTGTCAGTCTTAGGGTGCATGAGGTGACAGCTATATGGCACAGAGGGATGAGCCATGACTATGACAAAGATAACCCAAGATCAAGTAGTAGCCTGTGCACTGGATGAGCCAGCAAGAGGAAATGGGATTGACCTGCCACAGTCATCTTGCCCATCCATGGTGGAGGGAGGTGGTACATATTGGGTTATGGAATCTTTAGATTGGAGACTTCAGCTTTGTTTGATTTTCTAGGCTCAGATAGTTCAATTTCTAACAACAAATATTATTGGGTCAGACATCAGCATGGGTATCAGGATTTAGGAATACATGATATATGACAAGACATGTCGGTTCTTCATAGCTTATTCCCCAAGCACCAAAACTCACCTTGTCAGGTGACTCACATTCCCACAAACTTTACTTCTTAAATGTATACTATAGTCCCACCTTATTAGAAAAGAAAGATAACTGCTCCTTGACTGGACTGCTCACAGTTTCTGAAGTACACTGAGAAACAAGCACTGAAGTAGAATTCATAGTCATCCTTCCAGTACAGAGAATTTCATAAGTAATTCAGACACAGCATCTGACAATTGCAAATCAAGTTTGTCCATTGAACTTGCAGGAAAGATGTCTTGATCTGTCAGTTTGTGAGTGAATTCTTCTGCATAGCTGTGTGTCTTCTCAGAAAACAATACAAGACATTGGACTTTAGCAAAACCCCACTACTGTTGCGTTGCATGGGGCACTTTGCCCAAAATGTTGATCTAATATCATTCTCTTTCTTCTTTTTTGAAACACGTTAAGTTTTGCCACTTCTTATCATAGCACATGAGTTGCCTCTTCCTCAGTAATTGTGAAGGTACATTTTATTCTCTGCTACTAACACGTTAAAAGATGTCAGGAATTTGGATCTAGGCCTTTATCCCATCTGTTGCTGTGAAGCTGATGAACCAGAAACATGCAAGGGGTTTTCTATAGTTAAATAATGCTAAGTGAATGCCTGTTGATTTGATACATCACATTTCTTCACCATATTTTATACTCCATATCATACACTGCACTTGCCTGTTTTACTGAAGATATCCTAAAGTCAGAATGAAGTGCTTTTGAAACTCATCAGTTCTTGAAAAACTCTTGACTGTGAAACCGTAAACCAAGATTTGACATTACATCCTTAGGCGTACTATGTTTTGCAAACAAGTATTTCACTACATTTATAAATATAGTAACAACGCTATTATTCAGCTGGGCAATTTCTTGGTATTTTAACCAACAGTCAGTATGCAGCAGAAAGTATAGATTGTTATGATAAAACAAACCAGCATCTTTGAACTACGTTAACTTAATGATGGAGCTTAGGTTCCTCTCTCTGATTTGGGTTTCTGTACATACCACAAAATAAAATTTTTATCTGTGCTGCCATTTTAGGAGAATCTATTGCACCTCTAGCTCTTATTTTGCACTGATATTCCCAAATGAGACACAGATGTTCTGAATCATCTGTTTTCTCAGTGGTGATTGAATTATTACTTTTCATATTTAAATAGTTAAGCTTAAACACAACACAGTTCTGAATGATATAATATAGCTGAATTGGTGGATGTAAATGCTTCAGGTTGCTTGGCCACCTTGACATCATGGCTTCTCTAAACAATTGCATTCCCAAATCTTCTCTGGTAACTTTCTTCAATTCTTGCAGTTTTTCAGGCATCACTGGCATTTGCATTGCAACTTGTAGAATTCCAGATATTCTTCCAACAAACCTTTGCATACATTCAGATAATCTCTGCTTGACATGCCGGCAATGTATATCAATATGCCAGGTTTATCTAAACTCTGAAGGTTTAACAACATTATTTGCAATATTGAAGGTTTATACAATGATTTTTCAGAAGGTGCTCTGCAAAGGCTTATGAACTGTCTCCACTTTAATATGCTTCAACAACAAATGATCATGGGCATACCTCTCAACTGTCCAGTTTTTCACAGAATATCACATTTGTGTCGCACATTTTTTGGACTGTTCCTCATAATATTTATGGTTATGTGGCAAATCATTGAGGATTGTTGCCATTAAATAATGATTGACATTTGAGTTTCAGACGTCATAGCCTTCAGAAAATGCATGCTAATGCAATACCTTTTATTCTAGCAGCTTTCTAAGTTTATAGGAGCACTATCTAAAATTTGTATCTGTTTTGTCGGCCTTTGTCCCACCATAATTTTTGGCTTTGTCCAGATATCATGTGCCAAGAAATTGAGAGGTATCAGACGTACCACAGAGGTTATGATCATGGGATTTCTGACAAAGAATACAGTCAGTGTTTCTTACTCTCTGTATATATAATCACAGCATCTTTTAATGCTGTAGATGCTTGTGAAGTAAGTGTTGCATGCATTTCTGGAAGCTTTTCCCAGTCAGCAAATAAAAAACAAATCTAGTATCTCAGTTTGGCCACCAATGCACAATAGTTTTTTGCTGTACCTCCACTTAAAAGACAGAGTATTTAACGGCCAGGATGCTAGACTATTTCATCTTGACAACACTATGCCGTGACATTATTCTGGCTGATAAATTATAAACATATTTGGTAAATGACAGCAATAAGAAAACGTCAGACAACATGCATAAAGGACCCCAAGTTACATGAGGTCCTAACTTTACTAACTATTCTTAAAGCTAGTGGCATAGAATTAAAATCACAGACAAGCAGCCACTACATTCCTCATGTGACCTAAATAACAAGTAGGCACAATCTTAGCTCTGGTCCAGCTCTCAACATAACAAAATAATAGCCATGGGGATGACTCAGTAGTCTCCTCCATGTTGCAACAAAAATGTATCCCATTCAAAGATTACAGGTCAGGCAACAGGCAAGATCGAGGAGTAAATATGCTTATCAGTACCATAAGTAGGGCACAATGAAGGTAGAAACCATGGGTGCAAGTGCTGGGGGTGTGTGTTTGGCATTGTAGAAGAGTTGCCCATCAGTCTCTGCAACTCAGTGGTATAGTCCTGTTTGCTGGGCAACTGGGCATAATGGCAGTGTCAGCAGGCATTTAGGCTTAAGTGATTTGTTTTTAGGATTTGCATCAGTAACCCTAGGTGCTAGTACAGCTCTTTGCTACAGTTTCTGAAATGAAAGGTGTGGAGAACTTTTTTTTTTTGGTCCTCAAATTGAGACGGGCACCACTTTGCAGATTGCTCAGGATACCGACTGACCTAGCTGCAGCTCTGTCCTTCATAGACAAAGAAGCAGACTGAATCTCCATTGCTGCTTCCAATATTACTCACAGCAATGCCACTTCAGTACTGTAGAGGGATAAGGGCATGACGATGGCCCAGGTGATTTGAATTTGATTAGCGGCTCAGGCGACTGATGGAGTGGCAGGGAGTTGTGGGCATACCCATCCTAGGTAGGAGGGTGTTCGTTGATAATGCTCCCCAAGGGGAGGCATGGTCCAAACAGGAGAGCTTCCTTCAGATGTAGGTGATGAATGTGGGAGGTTGGGTAGGGAGTGGGCGGGGTATATAAAGAAAAAAAAACACAGATGGATGCAAAGACAGCCAAGCTCCAGGATGCCCTTTACATCCATGACCAGCCTTAACAATACTGAAGTAAGTCCTAGTAGTGGGAGATTAGCTGGTAGACCTCGTATGGACATGGTGAACTGGGGAGCTGGGCTGCTTATATGATGTTAAGGGGACCAAGAAAATTAAAAAAAAAATACTCCTACAAAGAGCCTAACTGGTTATTGTTACAAATACTAGAATCTCACATCAAATTATTTATAGCAGTTATCTCTATACTATCCATTCTTTTACTGATACCTTTAATGTCACCTTACTAAATATGACAGACACAACAACACTATTATTAATTTGAAATTAAATGGCAATATGCCCTGCTGGCCGTGTATATACCTAGCTGTTCTCTGGAAGTGATATGAGGCTTCTGATTACTTCCTGGACCCTCTGTCAATTCTTCCAGGTATGATGCCTGATACGTCAGCACCACCATGCAGGAATGACAGAAATAATTCTTCCTCTGTGAGAGTACAATTTGATGGAAGACAACCCCAATTGCCACATAGTCTGCTGCTATATTACATGCCTTCTTTAAGTCTTTCGTATAATATCATATACATGCTTCTGGTATTGATGTATGGTGCAGTTCCTGCCACAAACAACACTGACATCATGCATCGCTGATTCACATATGCAGTCACGTAGAGTTTGGTGTATACCCCCTGAGGGCCTATAGCTACATCACGATCCAACATGAACAGCCACTCAAACAGCAAGGGAGCTCATTCCACAGGAGAAATGTCACTCACAAAATCAATATATTCAACTGAAATAGTGTACAGCCAGAAATCATGATGCTCACAGTAACATGGAAATAGGTAAAAACAAAGGGTCCATGCCCCTTCATAACCTGAATTAAATGCATAACGATGCTCCCATTTCAGTGTGGGACATTTAAGGGTTGAAGATGATGTTCTCAGTGCTCCCTCATATTTGAGGGTACTGCTGTTGAAATTAAAGGGCACAGTCAGGTTAAGGCAGCTATTTACATGAATTGTAGTTCTAATGGTGTCATATACATCACCATTTGTCAGCTATGTTTTAAATACTACATAGGGAAAACTGAAAGATTATGTAAAAAAGAATATATGAACACTTGTATGCCATTAAAAAGCATAATCAAACATAGTCAACAGAATGAAGGGCACGAATTCAAATATTTGGTTTGGATGATGTGGGCAAGATATAAGGAGTGGACCATGGAAATGCGGGTCAGTAGCCAAAGAATTATTTTGGTAGATTAAATTATTTGCCACTGGACCTAATGGACTTAATGACACCATCTCTATTTTATCAATTTTAAAACTAAAATCTGTGGAATAGGAGTTTTAATTTTTGATATTTATTTATTCATTATCCACAACAGAGGCACTGGGAACTAAGGTCGGGTGGCATGATGCCAGGGTATTCCTATGGGCTAGGCTTGTAAAGGCTCCAGGGCCATTAGCCTAGTACACACCTATGAACCTATGACCAAAGTTTGATGTCATCTGCATATTGCTTTTTTGGCAGCCACCATAATTAGAAAAAGCATTTTTCTGGTGCTCTTGTCTCTGTGGGTTATAATGTCGTCAGTGGGACATTTTATGGAAAGAGATACCGGCATTTATGTTGCTCAGTAACTTAATGTTACTTAGCCAACAGTTAACCCAGCAAATGGACAAGGTTTCGATTGCAATCTTGAGTGGGAATGGGATCAGGAATTATATAAATGCGTCATACATTACTCCAACAAAGTGGATTAAGTCAATTTTATGTTGCAGTGGAGGAATTTCAACCAATCTTCCCTATTCGAGAAGATATATCATCTAAAATGTCCAGTAATAGCAATTTTAATTCCAATATGGTTAATATTAATGGATGGCTGCACAATAGTTTTGATTTTCATCGCAAAGGCTTGTTAGGCAACAATACTGGACTTTCAGCTAAAATCTATTTACATTCTTTTAAAAAGAAACTGTTGAAATATCGTAAGCTATATTTGGAGAACTGTTATTTTAGGGAATGTGTACAGAATAAATTGGTGCCTAAGGCACTGCAACTTTGAAAGTCCCCATCAGGACTGGTACATGGTTTGGACTTATATTGTGAACTGCTTAGTTTATTTGACAGACATGGCTGGGACCTTATGGAAGTACTAATGAAATCAAATCAGACATCTATGGACATACTTGAAGTAGAAATTAACCAACTGGACTGCAAAATAAAAAAAACAATTTAGCATCTTCTTTTCATAAAGTTGACTATGACAAACTATGTATTCATATCTAGAGTTGCTTCGAATATTAGGGCAAGGAAAGAAAAGAAAATGTTGAGGAATAAGCTAAAGTATGGGAAGAGCATCTCATATCCGAAACTTATAACATCATATAATAATGAGCAGCACAAAGCAGTTAATTTATCTAAATATAATGTGGCAGAAGGTGATTCTGATTCTGACCCTTTACATCCACCACCGTTGAGGAGATCCAAGAGATTAATCAACCAAAAATGTGGAAGGAAGGATCTCAATGCGAAACAGGATTGGTGGGGGCACAGAAAGAGAGGTCACCTATCAGACAAAGAAGAAAGGGAGATAACTTTGATCAAAAAAAAGATTTTGTCAAATTAGAACTAATGAACATGGTGATTTTAAAATCTACAATTTTAGTCATCAACCTATTACAATGGAACATGCAAGCTTATTTCAAAAGTGGTTGACTTTTGCAGCTACAAAAAGAGCTGACATCACTCTGACCATTTTAGACATTAAGTTATATACTAGAAAACTTTACTTGGGCGTGTTATTTTTTAATGAACTACACACAGAGTTTAAATAAGAACTTAGCAAGGAAGTACCTACAATTCCCCTTTGCACCCAATTATTTCTCTATTTGAGAAATTATGTGAACAGGAAAAACACAATACAATTTAACTAAAGAAGAACTGATTGAAACATATTTCTACAAATAAGGATATCAAGTTGATGAAAATGGATAACGGGAGTGGACTCGTGTTGACGAATAGTATATACTACAATATGAAGATGGAGACACTTTTTAACAGCTCCATATGAAGAGTCATCTAGAAACCAGTTGAATATAGCATATAGCTAAATTGTTTGATTCTATATGACTTATTGATGCAAGAACCACTAACACTCTCAGATTACAGTTTTGCCAACACAGAATACCCTAGAATACCAGGTATATTTGGGATCCCAAAGTTACATAAAAATCAAGTGGACCCACCATTAAGACCAATAGTTGATGCCAAGGGGTATAAGACCTCTGGCATTGCTAAATTTGTTGATTCCATATTTAAAGGGGTACTTCAACATGAGGTACACATATACAAGGATTCGTGGGATTTTTTTATACTAATGATTTGATTTTTGTGATGACTGATGTCAAAGATCTTTCTTCCATGATCCCACATGATTTGGGAGCATTATGGTTTTACAATTATTTGATGGAAACAGAGACCATAGACATCAAGCTAATTAATGTACTTAGAATCTTTCTTGAATTAATCTTGTAAAATAATTTTGTTTATTTTGATGGGATAATCAATAAACAAAAGACAGGGGTAGCCATGGGGCAACTTGTGCCCCAGTTTATGGCAATACAGTACTGGCATAATGGGAGTGTTGTTATGTATTTAATTCAGGTTATGAAGGGGCATGGATTGTTTATGGACACTACCTTGATGATTTGGTGATTTTTTGGTGGGATACTGAGGAAAAATTGTATCTATATTACCCAATCAAATGTTTACGTTAGCGATTACCTAAACATCAAACTGGTAATATTGAAAAATTAAAACAGCAAATGGCCGATTTAACATAGGGAATGAATTCCCTTGGCCGCAAAAAAAAAAATTTAAATCAAAATGAAGTGGGGGGTTTTGCCCCCACACCCTCGATGTGGGGGGTTATGCCCCCCACACACCACCTAACTAAATTTACCAACTCTGAGATTGCTCTACAGTGGGTAAAGATGCAAGATTCGCATAACGTACAAGGGAATTCTTTCCCTGCATTAAATCGGCCGTTCATGTTTTTTTTGCTTTCGCTATTACCAGTTCAACGTTTAGGTATTCGCTAACCTAAACATTCGATCAGGTAATAGGAACCCAGAAAAATTAATGGAATTTTTGCATATGTCAGAGTTAAAGTAGGCTGACATGTGTATGTTCCTGGGCATGAAGAACTGAGTACACTCTACCTGTCCCATATGTTTTGCAAAGTGCCTAAGACTGCATGGCTGAGGAGTGGATGGTTGTCCTATGTCACTGGGCTGTGAACTCCATCTAGTTGAGTATGTAAACAGGTACATAGTGCAATATTTTATAAATACTGGTGCTGCAAAGGCTACGTTTTTCTAGATTTGGGGTGATGGGCTGTCCTGTGTCAGTGTGCTGCCATCCCTTGCTAGGTATGTACGTGAGCAGGTGCATGAGTGCAGCAGGGTACAGCTGTCAGTAACTGTTTTAACTTATGCATGCCTGTCCACAACTACTCAGACAGAAACAGCATTCAAAAGGGAGTTTGTGCATAACACTTTTAGTACATCTCTCACCACAGTACGTTAGACCTCAGTGTGCATCTTGTGAACTGCCTTCTCTGTCTGTGTTGCTTCTGCGCTGGCAAACTGTGATCCAAGCTGCTGAAGAATGTTTTCTGCCCATTTTTCACTGATGGGTGCTTTTAGCATCCAAAATGACAGAGTACATGTAACAGTTATTAATAAGATCTAGTCTGCACTTCAGTTATGCTTGTGATGCTTGACAATGTCTTTCACTATGAATGGCTGTGCTTTGCATGTGCATACAAGTGAAAAGGTTGCACATAGATTCAGTTAAGTGCCAGCAAAATGCCATACATGCCTGCTCATTCACACATGCTGTCTATGTACTCATGTTATACATCTATGAACTGCTAGGGTGTACTACCCTTCAATATTAGCCCTGTGAAGGGCATAATTCTCATGCTTCCATTTTATTTTGCACTACATTTGTGGAGATGGCTGTGATATTAGTCCCTCATATGAATTGTTAGTCCAGTGAGTGAAGGAGAGTAAAATTATACTCCATATCCTGGACAGCCAGATCAGGGGATTGCTGTTGGAACCCTGTGTAAGCCTATTCAGGAAGGTTAATGCCTGGTATAATCTAGTAACTCTGCTGTCCAGGTCAACCCATATCCCTCATACTACTGAGCAATGTAGGCAACTGGTATCATGACACACATCATCATAACCATGAAGATCTCAGAACATAGAAAGCAGACATTAGGCAAGGAAGTCTCCAATGGCACAGTTACTATTTCCTTTTGCTGTGTTCTGCTGAGTAAAGTTCTACACTTAACAAAGGCTTTTGCTGTTTCCAACAAGTCTTTCACTTTTCTATTTAATCTGACAGATTCCAGGATTTACCAAGTTTGTTGCTGTGGGTAACTGCATGTCTGTTGTGTGTTCTTCTGGTAGCATTTGTTCTATTGTGTCATAGTTTTATAGTACTTGGTACAGGGCTGTGACCCTGGGGAAGATGTGGCATTATTTCATGTTTCTGCATCACTGCAAGTAGATGTTTTTGTTGCAGCTTTGTGCTTTGTTCAGACTAACAGCATTATTGCTGCTGTCTCTTCTCATTTATAAATAACTCAAGTGCTGTAGACTGATGACTTTCATCTTGGAAACCCGACTACATTTTGTAGCTTTGAACCCGGCCATGTTACTATACTAATGTTATGGGCTGTGCGAAGTCTGACCAGCCTTATATGCAAAGCTATTGAAAGACTTATCATGGAATTAATCAATAAGGACAGAAGGGAACCTGCAAACACTGGGCCTATCTCAGTTTGGATTCATCAAGTGCAGGTCATGCTTACTCAACTTGGTGGATTGTTTTGAAAAGGTCACCAAAGCAATGGATGAAGGCAAAATGGTACATACTGTACACCTCAACCTGGCCAGAATTGTTTTACACAATTCCCCACTCAGGCATAGTAGAAAAACTAAATAAACTGGGAATAATCCCTATGTCACCCACTGAATTGGCAATCGGTTCACAGACAGGATGCAGAAAATCAAAATAGGAGAAGTTACTTCCACAAAGAGACCAGTCACCAGTGCAGTCCCCCAGTGTTCTGTGTTGTGACCTTTCCTGTTTGGCATCTACTTTTCTGAAGTAAAGCCAATACAAAAGGGCTCTGGCTGGCTAAGTTTGTAGATGACTGCAAGCTAGGCGCAGTCATTGAATCCCCAAACATCTTAGCCATCCCAAATAAATAACAGTACCAAATCAGGGACTGAAACAAAATGGCAAAAAATGTATTACTGTATCCTTAGGAAAGTCATCTACCCCAGGGAGCTACCACATTGACAATATGCCCCTAAGAGTTGACCCAGTTGTTTGTGATTTGGGAACTTATGTGAAAAGTAACCTAACTTTTGTCCATTGTTGTAGGAATGTCCTTCTATATTGCAAAGCTTATAAACAATTGTGTGTAGATCTAGGGATGCCATTTCTCCCCTTTACTCTTCCATCATTAGGCCAATCATTACACATAATGCTCCCTTTGGTATGTCTCTGTTTAGCTACATGCAACTACTGGAATGCCCACAGAGATACCTTACTAACAGGATACAAGGCCTAATCAACATGTACCAACTCAAAGCCAGGTCACTATACTCAGTATCCTACAGACTGCTAAGAGGGGACCTGCATCTAACATACAAGGCATACACTGACTCGGTACTGATGGACTAAAGTTTAACCAGGACCACCCCCTTATACTACTAATGGACATAGGCAGCTCCTAAATGCTTTATCCCATGCGTAGGTCCTCTCAAATTATCTATGGTATGAACCCAGTTATTCTCATTAGGGGTAATACGTAATATATACTTATCGAACATGGGATGGGTAAGGCCAATCTCTAACCAAATGGTATAGGTTAATTCAACCACAAAAAGGGAAATTTGTTAGGCTTAAAATGGCCTAGCTAGCCTAGTACTTACCTATGAACCTATGAACCTATGAATTATTTCAGCCTTGTGCTTGCTTTCACATATGTGTGGGGCCTTATTATTGCACTATCATCAGTATTTCCCCAGCCCTGTATATGTTACATGATGGCTTACGTTTCCCTTTTGTCTGTCAGCACAAGGAGACCATACAGAGAGTGCTACCAGCTACTGCAGAATGCAGGAGAAACTTCAGACATAGCATAATTAGTGGCATTTGTGATCCTTTCCTGGTTACCTATCATTAATGTCAGGTTTCCCAATTGTATCTCCCTTCTGGAGGTGTCCATGGTCCTCAAAGCTTCAGGCACATCAGGTGCACCCTACTACTACCATGACTAAGACTATGGTTGCAGCTGTTGACCATAGCAGGAGTGCCTCATATGGAGAGATTTTTGGTCCATCCCAGGCAGGTAGCCCACTGCAATCACCAGTATTGGCTGCACTACAGCTGGACAACATAGTACAGGCAGTGGCTGACTAATAATGTCTTGCTTAAACACTATTCAAAAACCCCTCCTACAGTTAGTTTCAGACATCCTGGACTGGCTGACTAATGCTATTAGTCCTCCAACAGGGATGACTGTGTCCCATGCCAACAACCATCCAAACAAAGGACCACCATCTACCGGGTTCCAATAATACCCCACCCCCCCCACTCCGCACAGGCCAGTCATTGACTGGCAGGCTGCATGTCTTAATTCCTATTTCCAGCCATTCATCTACCCTTGTTTGCTTGTTTGTCTATGTGTTCATTGTCATCTTCTCTTCTGAGTCCCCATCTGCCCCTGTTAGTCTTTGAGTCTTATGTATGTCTGTTTGATCCCACAATCCACTCACGTTTCCATTCTAAACTATAACTCCTTTCACCCTCCCTCTTTTGTTCTCTCTCTCTCTACACACACACACACACACACACACACACACACACACACACACACACACACACACACACATATATATAAAACATAAAAGGTCCTTTACTCACAAAAAAAAAAAAAAAAAAAAACAACCTAACATTCCCTCCACTTTGATTTATCTTAATGTGTTTCTGCTGTATGTTTCTTTGCTTACACACCCCTTTCCCTTCCTTTTAATGAACCAAAAAGCATATGGCTTGTTGGGAACCCTTTCTTTCCTCCTTAGTTTACTGTTTTTTCGTCAATAGCAGCAATGGTTCTTTGTCAATACGAACACCAGCCTGCACTACCTGATGTTTGTTTTACTTACATTCTCATGGTTTGGTACACTATAGTCAAAGATCATAGATCAGTCTTTCCTTGTAGGTTTTTACTGCATCACTCTATTTCATTTACAGTGTTTAACATTATCATCACCCATACCTCCTTCAAGCACCACTATCTCTCTTCACACTATACATACTTATTTTCTATTCATGACTATTTGGTACTTGATTGTGATCTGCATATACAGCATTAGCTTTGTGCTGCATTAATTCAACATACTGTGAATCCAGCCATTGCAGTTTAACCTCTGATCAATGAAATATGCTACTCTTCAAATTCAAATTCATAGAGCTTAACTCTGTTTCTTAGTTTAGGCACATAAGCATATATAGTTTACTCAAATCCTTGTTTCCATGTAAACATTAATGATAGATTTTTCCTTCAGTTCACAGTATACTTTATTATAACTGCTAACTTATCTCTTCCGCTTCTGTGTGGTTAATTATATTAAATATCTTTATAGCTTCCTTTCCTTAGACATGAAGGAATGTTGCACAATGAATATTTTTGGCTTTTGAAATTCCACTCTTAATGAGATAAGGCTCCTATTTCTATATCAAAAGCTTTCAGTTTTCCCTGCAGTTACCCAGATGATTGGGAGATCCAGTGGGTGTATTAGATTCAGCTTAGAAATAAATGTAGTAATGTATTGCATTAGTGTGGAGCAATAAAAGAAAGTTATTATTGAAGTGGTTTTGGATAGTCTTGATAAAAAGTGCATAAAATGAAAATTGTTAATGAAAACATTGATAGCTGTAAGCATAATAACAATTTATTGGGCTGGGTATGATCCTATAGAATATCTCATAGTGAAAACACGTTTCTCGATACTTTGAAGGTTTACTGTGGTCAAACAATAAATCTATCACCTTGGAGATCTATTTTCATTTCTAACACCATGCCAAATATTTCTAAAAGGTATATCAGAATGGCACAGTAAAGAGGCATTATCCAACTCATTTGCATAAAGGGATAGAGTCCTGACTACAAACCAGCAGATCCATGTTTAAGCAGTGAGTGGCCCACCCATTGGGGGAACCACCTATGGAGGGACAGAAATGAAGAGTCAGTAACTTCAGCCTCTCCAAGGAGGTTAGGGGGGCACCTAACCCTGGGTGTGTTTCCTGCTAATGATTCTGTAGTGAAGATAAAGAAATTGACAGAAGCCAGTCTCTCAAAATGGGTGGGTAGGGTTGCCAGAGAGGTTACATTACTCACATAAGACATGATGCCCCTACCCTACATTGGTTGCCAGATCTCCTTTGTGTACCTATTGCAGCAATCGGATGAATATCAAGGCACACAAAAAAAAATCCCTGGTGGCTGCCTGGATCATAACCTTACTATGATCTCCTCTTCCAGTAGGAACTGAACTGTCTGAGTTTCAGCAATTAGCAAAAATCAACCAGTTCAATTTTCCTTAATAATTCCCAGGTTATGTGTAGCTGAGTTTGTTTATTCTTTTATTATTACTTATTTGTTAAATGTTGTCATATTTATTTATTCACTGCACTTGAAAGCACTCACTTGAACCTTTTTCCTAACAATATACTTAAATCATTCAGTTATCATTCTACACTAACATTGTCTTTGTCTTGTTTTATTCTAAAAACATACTGTTGTCCATTATGTCCTTCCTCATAAAATTAAACAAAGTGTTCCTGCCACCCCTAATACCAAGTCAAAGTTAGAGGAAAAAATGTCCTGCTGTTCAGAAATAAATCATATGTAACTTCTGCCAGTCATGATACTCACAATAAAGTAGGTCCCCAGGATGTTCATCAGGGTTACAGTGAGTAAACCGTTTTTAATTTTCCTCTTTAGGTACCAAAAGTATAAGTTTTTGTTTTGACATGAAAACAATATATGGAGAGGATAGTCAGGCTTTGAAGAGGATTACTCCATAGTACTACAACATAAAAGAAAGCCGTGTGCGAGGAAGTAAGTCTCTCTATTACTGTTGAAGATGCTTGTTTATCTTCAGAGTAATCTTCACTGCTGAAAGGGTGTCACTGACCCTGCACAGTAATACTGTGATATGGAAGGTCTCCATTACACCTGCTACCTAGGGGTTTTAGAAAACTCAGTCAGCCATTTTATGCCTGCAAATTGTGTAACTGATAGTTTAGTCTTGTATTTTCCTTGTAAATATTGGCTCAAAGTAATGAGTGTGCATTCAGAAACGTAAAAGATTTTTAAATATAGTTGTCCAAGCAGCTTTATAAAATAACACAAACAGTCGTGGACTCCATTACAATAATACTCCTGACATTTTGTTTACTCATGTCACAGCTTAAGGTATCCGGCCATGACAAAAGCCAGGAAAACAGTGCAGATCCAATATCTGTAATTTTGTTGCAGGGCAGCACAGTTCTGCTATGGCAGAAGGCTCAAATGGAACAGTTCTGCTATGAACAGAAGGTACAAATGGAACAGTTCAGCTATGGACAGAAGGCACAAATGAAATGATGAATGCTATGGAGTTAGGGGATGTGTGGTTGGTCCATAAGATCTGAGATTTGGGGACAGAGGACAGCAACATAATGTATCAAAATGAGGTGGGCAGGACAACACTGGAATACTGGAAATAGAACAGTTGGAAAGACCATACCTGGTTGCCTCTGGAGATAAATAATCTGGTATAAAGAAAATTCAGAACTCAAAGGACCAAGAATCTTATCCAAGAGAAGCCACAGATTCTACAGCTGCATTTTCAAAATTCTGCAGCTGATTTACAAACAATAGGTGAGTAATAAAGGTTCCTAAATGAACGAGACTGGCCATTTCAGTTCTTTGTTTGCAAATGGTATGCCTTCTCACAAAGGCCTACAAAACTGTTCCCAAAAGGGGAATTATTTAATTTGTGGCTGCACATCTACAGTGGCATCTGAAAAAAATGCAGTACTACATATATTAATTGCAAATGCTCAAAAGAATGTATGCACCTTTCTTACATCTGCTATCCTGGCACAACCTTTTATTATGTATGTCTTGTGTCTTGTGTCTTTCGACTTTTCCTGGTTAGGGGTCACCACAGCGGAACTCCGGTGTGCTAATGATTGGCAGTAGATTTTTACGTGCCGAGTTGCCAGCCCTGACGCACAACCTTCAACGAAGGTACGCCCATTCACGCATGTCTCCACACAGAAGACGCTCTAGCTGAGAATCGAAGAGGACAACGTCTTACTGTGAGGCGACAACGCTACTGCAGCACCACCAATTGTGTATGTATTATTTATAAAGCATGATCATTTACAGGCACAGTCTGGGTGAGGAAACATTTCACAAGTAACAACAGACGTACAAAAATATAAAGGAAATCAATTAAAACATTTTAATAACATAGAAAATATAATAAGCACATGATATTTACTGAAAAGTACAGGATCAAGTTGTTAAAACAACCAGAAAGCCACCAGAATAGTAAAATGGTGGATTTGCTAAAGTATGGAGCACTTTCTTGAGAACACTTGGAAACAACTTATATCATTTCTGTTACACCCTCCTGCAAACTACTTACAACTATCTTCACAGCTAGAAAAAATGTTTCTCACAGTTCTCCTGGAAACATAACATGGATTTGTATGGAGAAAGTAATTGCAACTCACCTGGGTTTACCTGACAATAGCCTATGAAGTTTGCACTGACCTCTCCTGAAAATAGGTTGTCATAACCCTCTGGGTGTACTTGAAAGTGTTTGCACATGGAAACTATTTACACAACTATCTAGAGCACATCTGGAAATAACCTGTTACTACTGACCTTTGCACAACAAGCAGCTAGCTACAGTTCTCTCAGCTCACCAGGAAGCAGCTAAACAAAAATGTCCTAATCAAATTTTATGAACAACTAACTTTTGCATCTAATGCTATTTCTTGAATGTGCTTATGCTATTCTCATACGTTTGTGCTGATAAATAATGCAGCACATTGCAGTCAGTATGCAAATTAAATCTACTTCACCTTAACTGGACTGAACACAGGAATTAAAATAAAAAAAACACACAAATGAAACTGCCCATCAGCTTATAATGCTGAACCTGATGAAATATTTTTAGGTTAACAGAGTTTACACTTCACTGATATCCCTGTGGAATTGATGTGGTGACATTACTGCCAATGCGCTGCGCATCAGGCTATATATAGCAAGAAATGCCAGAAATCAATTCAAAAGTCGGTTGCCTACTAAATGCTAACCCTCTCCCCCCAAACACACACTTCCATAGATGAACAAAAACTGTCACACATTTCTAGCTTGAATGCCTAAAACGTATTAAACAATTGGCCAAAGTTCATGACAGAACACTAGACATGGCATAATTATAGCTCTCAGTAGAGAGTCTACCTAGACAGTTCCACATATCCAAAAGCAAGTTACCATGGCAACCATTCTAAAGTATGCCTAGGGTGCCAACAGTGAGCTTGTCGCATGTATTATACTAAGCTCCACACCAAGCAGCAATGACAGAAAACATTTGTTTGTCAGCGTCAAATCTGTTCAGTAAACCATAACTAAAGTAAGAAAAAAAACGCACTTCACAAAAATGATAATACTGGGAGTGCAGAATGAAAACAACACATTCCTTATAAATACCTTCCAGCCAAACCAAGGTGCACAGTGTTTGACACCAGGAAGAGAGATATGTCACATTGTTAGCTGTAATTTATGAAAGTGAAAGCTTTATGATCCTCTTTCTGTTGTTCGGGTTCAGCAAAACTCTTAAAAAAGACATGGAACCTACCTTGCCTTGTTTTGTTTTAAATGGTCACCCCTATAAAATTATTTTGTAACACCCATGAAACTACAGAAACAGAACCCCACGTGACAAAAGCTACAATTTTTCACTAATCTGAGTCATCCCTGACAGTTTGCTCATTTGCACTGACCTGGGTGCTGAAGTGGTATGGAATGGTATGGAATGATGGCAAAGGTGTTCTGCATAAGATGCCATAAACCACAGAGAAACTTGAATACAGAAAAAACATAGGTGACCTTAGTTCCACTTGTAATGAATTATTTTTCCCTGTACATTACTACTTTCTACTTCCTAATAATAGCACTATCACCATCTGCAGTCGCAAATTGCAATTCTATTTCCAGTTTAACTTCTATGCAGGTAATGCATCAGTTTTATTTTACTTGGAAAGCTTTCCTTAACAGTGAATTAATGACAGACATTGGCATTTCTCTTCCCCTTTACCTCATGTAGGTGGTTATAAGTACGACAGTGGACCTTGTGTAATTGCTTATTTATGCTGACCGTCATCTCCTCTTCCAATCGGTCTCAGACCATTTGCTACTATTCAGTGGCAACATAGCCACTCACCACTGACATGGGAGAGCCAGCTGGAGGAAGCCATCATCCAGACAGGTATAAAGCTTGTTACGTCCCATAGCCATCTATGGACCATCAACCTTCTATGAGTGCAGGGCTTCTATCATTAGTGTCCACCTCCTTGCCACTGCTTCTTTACTCCCACTTCTGCCAGCCAGCCAAGGGTTTTCCAAATCTCTCATTAATACAGATGAATGGGATGTTACCTCTTTAAGTCATAACCCCTCCTCTGGTGGCTGAAGCAATGGGGCCTATTAGAACCGCCTTCTGCATGTGCAGTTTTCCACACTCTGCTAATGATGGCTACCATTAGTGGTATGATAAGTGAAATAAATGTATGCCAGTCGATGCTGCATCATGTGAGTTAACAAGTCTCTACTCCCTGGATACTTTCTGTAGCAAGTGACTGGAACAACCATTCCCTCCATCCAGAATGAGCAAGCCAGCATCAGCCTCTCCCCTCCCCTCTCCTCCCAGGCTGGCTCCTGCAGGATCTGAGTTGCTACTTGAACTGGGATTGTTTGGGTTAATGGTACGGCTTTATTCCTGTACTTTATAGCGCTAGGCTATTCAGGCATTTAATATTTAGTGACCTAGTGAATTAACTGATCCTACATACACCTTTTTTAGCCATAACCAGGGTCATGGGTAACTGAAGAATCAACAACAGTAGAGGGGAATAATAGACAATAAAATAAGAAAAATATTTCAAACTACAAAATGCAAAATAAAAAAAACAAAAAAACAAAAAACAAATGCAGAATATGTATAACTTAAGCTCAGAAGGAAGCAAGAGCCTGAACTGGAAGGCAACATCCACAAGGTACAGAACTATTGTTGCAGACACACATGCATATGTGCATACACTTACACACACACATACACACACAGACACACACACACACACACACACACACACACACACACACACACACACACACACACACACACACACACACACACACACAGATGGACAATTAGGAGGACTACCAGTTCATTTATCAGCAACTCTTTTGGATATAGAAAGAAATGACAAGCCCTCAAACCATCCCGCAGGAGCACAAAAAAGATATATAAACTTCACAGATAAGGAACCCCAGCCAAGAGCAGAAGCAAGGAACCAAGCACTGGGAAGCAGCAGTACTAGTAATCCCTGTAGCTGTATCACTGTGTCGTTAGTCTGCAACCACAACCATCACTGGAACATAGTTTACAAAATGGATGTAGACGGAATTGATTTGCATGTGACATTTATGTCATAAGTATAACCAAAAGGACAGCATTAAAAGATGAATTAGCAGGTAAGAAGTGTCATCTCTTGCAGAATAGCACTTAACAGTTTTACTGATTCCATATATCCAAGCTGCAACTTGATAATGTCTAGGCTAAAATAATGAATCAGGTAATGGGGAAGCAGTTGCAGTTTAGATGTAGTTTTGAGACAGAATACAATGCTTTTTTCCAGTGATTTAACAGATTTTCTCATCTAGGTCTCAAGGTATCTCTTATCCACCTGCACCAGCATATGGCACATGCCTGTCCACTAAACAGGAAAAAGGTGCCATTCTACAATTTAAACAAAGGCACATATTGGGTTTCCATGTCTTACATTCTGCTACAGGTAAGTCCTTAACATAGGTTCATAGGTTCATACTAGGCTGTCTGCCCTAGGGCATTTATAAGCCTAGCCAGAATGTGTTTGGCTTTCGCCACCCATTTTAAATTTATTTTGCTATGCCCTTTTTCGAGGTTAGTATACCGTGCCTCTGTCTAACAGTGACACAGAAGTGATACCCAGGGTAAACCTATGATCTCCCATCCACTCATCAAGATTCCTCTTGAAGAGAGTCAATGAGGGACTCTGCCTAACCTGGACTGGGATTTTATTCCAGAGTGAAGGGAGCCTCTGGGTTATGAATCTGTCCCTCCAGCATGTCCTATTTATTTCAGTGCTGAGGTTCAAGTCTCTCGAGCGTGTAGCTCGATGGGATTTGGATTGTCTGAGGTGCAGCATGTCCATTAATTCCAGGTTGGACATGGCATTATACGTCAGGCACAGATCGCCTCTGAACAGGCGGTATGCCACTAAGTAGAGCTGGAGTTTCTTTAACCGGGCAGCATATGGCATCTGTTTAAGCCCTTTGATCCTCTTGGTGAGGTACATTTGGGGTCTTTCCAGTTGCTGCAGGTGTCTGGTAAGGTACATCCCAAAAGGGGCATTGTACTCAATTATGGGCCTGATGAGGGATGAGTAAAGAGGCACGATGACCTCCCCTGATCTAGATGTGAATCCCTTCATGATTAGGTGGGCTATATAAAATGTTTTTCTAACCACTTTGGCCACTTGGTTGTCAAATGAGAGATTGCTATCAACTTGGGTCCCCAGGTCCCTAATTACTTCTTCTGTACTTAATGGATTACCACCTATGTGGTAATTTGTGGGCACTTTGGTTTTGCCAAAGGGATGACTATACACTTTTGGCATTTAGCTTGAGGCCATGGCTCTGGCACCAGTTGTCTGTTTCTATGAGGCCCTTTTGGAGGATGCTTGTGTCGGCTGGAGAGTCGATTTATGGCTGTGAACTTGGTCAGCCACAGTCCTTCCGTGTTGGCCTGTACCTCCGAGAAATATATACCGAACAAGAGAGGTCCCAGGACTGAGCCTTGTGGGACACCACTTGTAACTGGTTTGGAGTCTGACATGGCTCCAGCAATTCTAACCATGTGGGTTCTGTCCTTGAGCCAGTTTGCAATCCATCTAGTGACATAGGGGTTTATATTTAAGCTGGTGAGCTTATCTATAATGCCCGAGTGGGGTATTGTATCAAAGGCTTTTGCGAGGTCCAGGTAGGCTGTGTGGACAACCTTCCCCTCGTCAATGGCCTTGGTGACTGTTTCAGAGAAATCAACCAGGTTTAAGAGGCAGGATCTGCCCTTAACAAAGCCGAACTGGGTAGGATCCAGTGTCTGTAGGTCCCCAATATCTTTATTTATGAGGTCCATGATGATCCTTTCCATAGCTTTGCAGACCAAGCTAGTCAGGCTTATGGGGCGATAGTTTCCAGGATCCGTTGAGGCACCACCTTTATGGAAAGGGACCACTGTTGCTGTACGCCACTCTTTGGGCACATATCCTGTAGTAAGGCTGAGATTGAACAGTAGTTTTATGTTTGGGTTTAGCTCTTCTTGGAGTTCATGTAGGATGCAGCCCGGGACACCGTCTGGTCCCATTGATGCTGTGTTTTTTGCTTTGGAGAGGGTGGCTCTTATCTGAGCATCTGAGATGTCAGGGGGGCAGCACTCTGCTGGGATAGATATTTGCCCTTTTGGTGGGGAGAAGTTTGCGCTGAACCTGTCAGCTAGGATGTTGGCAATGTCTGTGGGTTCGGTGTATTTTTTGTCATTTTGGACTAATTCTGAGCATATCTGGGAATTACCACCCAGGTTCCTAACATAACTAAAGAAAGCCTTGTGATTATCCTTAGTGTCCTGTGCAATTTTTCTCTCGAAGCTGGCCTTAGACAATTTTATGAGTGCCCGTAGTTTTTGCTAATACTGATCAGTGATGCCTTCCCTTTTGGGATTTTGCTCTATCATTTAGTAGCTTCCTCCTTCTATTGTATAGTTTGTTTATGGCTGGGGTCCACCAGACAGGACGTCTGCCTTTGGAGGATTGGGTCTTGGTTTTATTTGGGATCGCATGATCCATGCATTCCTGAAGGTGTTCATAGAATGCGTTTATAAAAGATTCTGCGGTCTGGGCCATATTTTCCACAGGCCCGGGGGCTTTGAAGGATTCCACCTCGGTTTTGAGGAGTGTGAAATTTGCTTTAGAGAAGTTTTTCACTGTGGTTTTCTGGGCAGGGGGTGGGGTCGGGATTTGAATATCCAGTGAGATTAGTTTATGGTCTGATCTTACCAGTGAGGGATACACTTCTGGTCTGGTGCATAGAGTCCCCATGTTGGTGATGATCAGGTCCAGCATGTTTTCCCCTCTTGTGGGAGTGGTAACAAGTTGTTCCATAGCATTTGTGTTTATAAATTCTAGGAACCTTTGGGCTAGGGTGTTGGAGCTAGAGTAATGCTCCCAGTCTATGTCTGGGTAGTTGAAGTAGCCCAATATAATGGTGTTTGGAGAGACCTTCATATTTTCCAGTGTTCTCAGGAAGGCCGAGTGGGGTTCCTGGGTTTGGGAGGGTGGTCTGTAGCAGGCTATAAACTGGAAGGCAGTTTTACCCACTTTTAGTTGCACATGGATAGTCTCTGATGCTTCGTGCTTTGCCACCAACCTGGAGTTGTGGGTATCTTTGATGAATATCGATACTCCCCCTCCTTTTGTGGTTCGGTCCAAGTTTTGGGGCCGAAAAGCATGGTATGAGGTATAACCTGGTAGTGCTGGGGTGCTCTCGGGAGCCCTGAACCAGGTTTCTGTTACTGCACAGATATCGATGTTCTCCATGCTAAGGAGAGTTTCGAGTGCGTGCATCTTGAGGTTTAGACTTTTGGCGTTGAGTAGCATTACTCTTAGTTTCTTATCCCTTGTGATACCTATGGAGGTGGGTTTGTCTTTTGAGCCTTGCCTAAAAAAGGCACTATGGGGGTACCAAGAGCCTTTGCCAATATCCGAAAGCCCAGGGGTGACAGGTGCAAGCCGTGCCTAGCGAAGCATCGTGGCTTGTCGAGCATATCATCCCAAGCTGACAGGCATTGGATCCCCTTTGAATGACACCAGTACTTAAACCAATTGTTGAAATTGATCATCTTGTCTTCATATTGTGGCATCATTCTTGGTGAGGGTAAGATGCTACTCAAGGTCAGGGTCATACCGGCCTGGGCTACATGCTCAGAGAGCTCCTCTATGTCTCTTTTCATGTAGTCCAGGGAGGTACGTCTCAGGTCATTCACACCAGCATGGACAATGACTGAGTCATATTTGTACTTGCCTTGGAGTGACCTGAGTGCTTGTGTTATGTGGCGGATCCTAGCGCCCGACAAGCTGCTCACCGTGACCCTCTCCTTGTTCAGCCTGGTGAACGGGATGTCAGTGTGCCTGACGATAGAATCACCTATTACAAGTGTATCAGGTGCGTTGTTTAGTCTTAAGGGCTGTGACTGTTCGGCACACTGGCTTTGTGAGATATGTGTTGCACGTGTTTTGTTTTGGGGTAGCGGTTGCTTGGGTGTCTGCTTTGGAGGTCTCTGCTGCTTAGGCAGATCTTTATTTAGAGCCTCCAAGTATGTTTTTGTGTGATTATGTGTTTGGTTTGCTGTCGTGGTAGGTCTATGTGAGACTGGAATTGTAGTGAGTGTGGTTTCCTTCTCCTCCTGACTGGTTATGCCAGTACTGAGTTGAGAGAGCTTAGCCTCCAGTTTGGTTATATGGTTGCATCTCTCACATGTGTTGGAATTTGTTGGGAGGAGGAGAGGGTTGTCTGTGTACATGAGGCAGTTGTAACATTGCCTCAAGATTCCCAGATTCACAAGCTGGACTGGAGAGGAGATTGACAACTGACCTTTGGACATGCTAGAATAATATTGGGAATTCCTTTATAATTGAAAACAAGGGCCAGTGGGGAGTGAGGGTGTAGTGCTTTTAATTTTTAATGCTGACTTATATAATTGCTTTAGTGAGCAAGTGCCAGGTAACTTAAGTGCAATGTGTTACAGGTAACTTAAATGCAAAAACGACAAACAGTAACTTTCTTTCAAGTGAAACAAGGAAATAAGTACAGTAAGCAATGCAGATATCACCAGTGATCCACAGAAGCGCTGAGAAGCCGCGTATTAGGTGGAATTAGCGTTCCAGGGAAATAACAAGCAAACAAACAACAAGCATATAAACAAAGCTAGATTCAGCAGGCCTGGATATAGTCTATGCTACAGCAAACAAGGTGTACCAATTTCAATAAGATACAGTTCAAATATTCTTGACATGACATGACAGTCTCAGTCACATGGAAAGCTGTTGCACTGCAAGTCAGTGAATTTGGCCACTGCCATTTAGGTCATGTGACCCCACCTGCAGAATGACTCACAGCTGTCAGAGAAGCAATTATCTCCACCCTATTCTCTTATGCTTGACAGTATTGTCTTCAATGGGTCTGCTGTTATATTAATTCAGAGGTCACATCTGACAGGAAATGGGTCCCAAACCTTTCATTACTTTACAGATAGGAGACTCACAAATACATTTTGATGATCTAAATAAAAGACTGAGACAAGCTGCAGGAAGATCTGTATTCTTAAATGTGTTTATTTTTATAACTATTTGTATTTATTAATATTGTCCAGTTAGAACAGTACATCATTTTAATTTCTGCTCCAAATCCCAATTAAAATCAGAATAGGTGACTGAATGGGTACTGAGAAGAAAAAATTCTACAGTTGTCATATAACTAATCAGTATATCACTGTTTTTTTTCATGGTTACGTTTAAAGGTCAGTTTATGTTAAGCAGTATGCCATTTTCACTAATGAAGAATGTGTGCTGGGTTTGATTTATCACAGTTTCTTGCATTCCTGGAATGAGGCAGCTAAAGGAATGCTGGTGTTCTCCTGAAATAATGATATATTGCTTGTGTTCTCCTTAAATAATGATATATTGCTTGTACTGATCAGTGCTTGAAGGTACTATCAGAACACCCACAATGTTTCTTTAATGTTTTCAGTCAAAAGCAATTTTAATGAGAAAAATATTCTCAGTTGCTGCAGTCTTTACCAAACTAGGGTACTGGTTACTCAAACCGCAATTTAACAAAAATTATAATTGTATACATTCTATCAATAAATCAAGGAATCCCAATAAATCAAGGAATCTCACAAACATAATTTGTAAGAAGAGAAACTGTGCAATCGGTAGCAAAGCAACCTGAAGAGATACCCTGAAATAACAGTATCATAAAGCATAATTACATTTTAGTAATAAAAGAAGTTTGAATTAAATAGCTTAAACAACATTGCAATGCTTTTAGACATAAAACAGATGTATCACTAACAAGTAGCATACATATGCATTTACAAAAACTACAGATATCTTGCCGCAGGCCACATATTATGCATCCTGACAGATAAGACATTATAGCAATAACCCATTCCTGGGTGTGGGTAATGCTGGATTTACCCACGGTTGGTGTGGTTTGGTCACGAGGACGAAGCCCGAGTGGCCAAACAAAGCCAACTGTGGGTATATCCAGCATTACCCACACCCAGAAGTGGGTTATTGCTATTATACAATGACATTATTTAAGAAAAAAAATAATTACTTTTCTTAAATAATGGCATTGTATAATGCCTCCTTGCTGCCCTTCCGCAGCTGTCTGGTATTCTGCCGCAGTTCTGATCTACTGCGCACGCATATGCCAATGCAGTACATCAGAGCTGTGGGCAAAAGCAACGGAGAAAGCAAGATCTCCGTTGCTTTTTACAAACTGTTTCGCTATGTTAAATGGGTTTAAAGCTGTCTCGCTATATTAAACCCATTTAACACCATCAAGCACCCTGAGAAGTTCCCTGAATTGATGCCCCCTCCACTCATAGTTGAGGGGAGAAAAAAGGTCTTCTCAACAACACTGAAGATACATAAATTACATAAAAAATAGGGCTTTGCTAAGTGTTTGTTACTGTGAATACAATGTACTTTAACCAGTCAGACTTTCCTGGTCAACAAATGCAAATATGTAACTAAATAAATAAAAAATATATATATATTCTCCTGTCTAAAACTAGCACTCTTCTTGCTGCTAATGTAACAAATAGCTTCCTAGAGCCATCACCATACCAAGACAGCTCTGGTGCTTCTGCCATGACCACATTTACAGTACTGACATTCGTTTATGAAGCTGGTACTCTGCCACCCCCACCACTGACTGCTATCAATCATGTCCCTATCATCTTGTGCCTGAGGAAGCTGTGCCCTTTGCCCAACCCTAGCAATGACTGTACAGGTAACTTGTCAGTTTGCCCTCACTATGCTGATATGAGTACACAACAATGCCCCTGCATACTGTCTGCCAAAGTTGAAACACTGCCCCACACATGTCCACAATGCCATGATCAAATAGCAAGATTTCAAAATATTCAGTGTTAATGCATACCATTATCTCTTCACTGGAGTTCCTGACACCATACAAGCACAGTTCAACAAAATTCAGTCAGTGTTGTGTAAGGAAAGCTGACTGATAAACAAGAAACAAAACTACCCAGGTAAACAAAAATAAATGAATGAATAACTAACTAAATAAATATGTATTTATTTAGTTATTATCTGTTTATTTGAAGACCGGGGAAGTCCACTGGGCACAGGGAGCCCATTTTCAGTAGAGGCCTGGGGAGAAAAGTTCCAAAACTAGCATACAATACAATATAGAGAATACAGCAAAATATGGACAGAAAATATGCAGTAATTAGAAAATATACATAAAATAAATAAATAAATTGTCTATGAAAGAACTGAAGACCTAAGTAGCTTAGTGTTCTGTCAGGTGTGTTTATGTGCGTGTGTGCGTGTGCGTGTGTGTGTGTGTGTGTGTGTGTGTGTGTGTGTGTGTGTGTGTGTGTGTGTGTGTGGAGGGTGTATGGGTGTGTGGTTCACAATCACATTGATGAAGTATGGTGTGACATCTTTGGTTCAGATATGATGGTGAGTAAGTAACACAAAGACACCACAGGTGTGACTAACACCTGCTTAAGATTCTTAGTCAGAGTATACTCTTGTGCAGAAAGTGGTAAACACTTTGAAAAAGTCATATAATAATCTCTGAAATAAAATTGTCTTTGAAATATGCAAAAGCTGAAAATGTCCTTGAAAAGCCATATTGTAGTGTTATGCAATATACATATATTTTTTTTGTTTGTGTTTGAAGAGTTGGTAGACATGCCAATGTGATACAGCAAGGCCTACACTCAGAAAACTTGGGTAACTGCACGCATGAGCATGGGTAACTGTACACATGAACATGGGAAACTGCATGCATGAACATGGGTAACTGCACACATGAACATGGGAAACTGCATGCATGAATAACAGTACTCCATGAGGAGCATGATATCCTCAGCTACTTCTTCTGTGGGTTAAGAGAAGCTCAACAGCTTTACAAATAACAAAACAAATTTGCAAAGAGATGAAGAAGGGAATGAAGAAAATGTATTTGTTGCACAAAAATGCTATACAGGAGACAACACGTGCATGTACACACACACATGTCCGCAAATACATGCTTGCACACAAGCACACACACCAATATATGCTCACACGTACGAAAAATGCATGTATCTTTGATGTCTGACAGTGGACAGATGCCAAAACCTGCTGTCCACAGCTATTTCCTACCACATTTTACAGTATAGCTCTAATCAGAAGTGAGAAATAAATCAAAATGGCAAAGGAATTCATTTGTCTTGAACCCCTCATCATTTTACTTGGGTGGGACTATCAAGAGTGGCATCCTAGTTGATGTATGCAAGGAATACTTGCCATAGAGGTAGAGGCAGTGAACTCCAATTCTTACAAATTTGTGAGTAGAAATGGAGAACCCAAGAAGGCGTTTACATTTTCTCACTTGAATACTTCACATTACGAATTGAGCAGGACTTCTTTCAAAATCAAATCTTTTGGTAAACCTCTCACATGCCTAGACAGCAGACAGTATCTTTTCCTGAATGCAGACCAATTCAGAATCTGGCCATCAGACAAATGCAAAGTCAACTGAAGAAGATTTAGTCTGGGAGGGAGTATCTAACAGCATTTCCTCACTGATATTTGAAGTGTAGGAACAATAGTTATCTCAGATTAAGTTATTTCTTTTTGGAGTAATCACTGAAGCCTTTGCTTTAGTTAACTTCATATAAACCTGACAAGCAGGAAACAGATTGTAACCTTGGGGTATGACAGGTAAGCCAGCATCAGGAAGAGTGCGCTGTTTTTAAAGATATGGTACCGTGTCATAGATGAAGCAAGAAGTATGTCTGAGCTGGAATTAAGGGGTAAATATTTTATCAACAATAGTTCTATGAAGAGTGGGGAATACCATTGCAAGAAATGTGATTATAGTACTAATTGCCACTTCATTTATTGCCACACATAGTTGTGTATAACCGTTGTGGCACACAGTACAAAAATTTAGAGAAGTTGTTTTTCTAACGGCACTCTAGTTGATGTGCCTGGATAACTTACATTTCTGTAAAAATATTGGATTTTCCTTAAATTTAAAATTAGATTTGAATTATTTTCTTTCTTTTCAGTTTCTATCTCTACATGATATTAAAAATGTTGACTCACCCAGTCTATGCATCAGCCTAAAGGTAAATGTCAGATCCTGCTTAGCTAAATCCTTATTTTATTTCTATCCCTGTTGAGAAATGTCTCCAACCTGCCCCTTGTATACTCAATTTCCCTTAATGTTTATAGAAATACAGTATAGTTCAGAAGGCTGTTCAAGGTATCTGCCTTCTCCTACATGAAGAATGCATTCTTATACTCCCCCCGTGCCTTCAGCCATATCACTTTGCTGATTGTGAACTAGCAGATAATAGGAATAAGACATTTAGCAGCTGCTGTATTACAGATGCTACTTAGTGAGATAACATGATCTCCCACAAAAACAAGCATGAAGATTTGGCTTTATTTGTACAAGAAAAAGTAGCTCCACATATCCATATATCCATCTCATGACCAATAAACAAGAGTTTCAGATTAGCAGGAAGAAAAAAAAATATTTCCAGTGTGCTAAATAAAGTACTCCTTAAAGAATTCTGCTTTTTTTCCACTATCCATATTTTCCCATCCGCTGCTCTTTCAAATAACAATCTTCTAACACAGCATACTGTGCCATGCCATCAAACAAAACCTACTACCTGAGGGAAACCAAAATATTATATATATATATATATATATATATATATATATATATATATATATAGTATATATCTGCAAGCAGCCAACCAATCAAGTGACAGGAATGTACCCTTAGGAAAATGACTAATATTTCACAAGAAAAAAACATCACTTCTTACAACACGTTCCTACATTAAACATTATATTTTTTCTTACCCTGAGTCATACCATAATGCATGTCATTTAAGGATAATTCTGTATCACATTTGTCAATTTCTTTGATTTGAGTAAACTGACAATAGTCTCATCTGCTCACAACAGTTCTTCATTTAAGGAGTTACTTTTGGAAATAATTAATGTGTCATCCTCCTGTTGAACTAAGTATCAAAAATACGCTTGGCATTCAAATTAGAATTGTTTAAAAGATCCTTGTAAATGCAGACTCTGTCTAGGCACTAAACAGAGGCAGGACTTCTGTGTCTTTAGAACTGCAGTAAACATAGCCATTTGATTAATGAGAGTAAGAAATATATAAGGGAGGGTGAGAGACACAATATATATTCTACATTAATTCTCTGAGTAACAGGACACTGTTTCTCTAAAATATTACAAAGAGGTACACTACACTGGAATTATACCTTCTCATGCTTCTCCTGCTGGCCTTCAGCATCGTTAAGAACTGTAACACTTTACCACCTGCCTGGTGTTCCTTCTGTTATATCAACAGTTCTATACTCAGAATAACAAAGTAAGAATTCACACATTGGTCCATGTTTATCTTCTCTATGTCAACCAATATTCTGAAAAAAGGGTGCTTACGTATTATGGCAACACAATTACAAACAAGCCACTCTTGTAAAAAACCCAGTTAACAGGTCGCAGAAAACATAAGTACTGACATTTGTAGTCATAAACGCAGTGAAACAGAAATTTGCCTGTGTAAAACTGCTTGTTAAAGAGAAAATATTGATACGAAAATGATTGTATAAATCTGAAGCTCAGACCAAAAATATGAGGCAAAAAATCTGAACGTTCTCCGAAAATCTGGATAGCTGTGAGGTATGAAGCCCCCCCATAAGTACCAGTACCAGTCTCAAACTGTGAGCAAATCTAGCAGCATTGATATATTACTTTATTTTTACTGTAGATAGGGCTGAATGTCAGGATCATTACTTTCTACCTTCTGTCTCCAAAATGTAGAACACTACGTCTTGTAATATGGTTAGAGCAAATTGTCAAAACGTGGAGCACTCACCAGCGGCTTCAGCCCGGAAGCTTAGTGAGTTGTTAACCATGTATTCATATTTTAAACAAGTAGTTTTGATAAGTAAATACTGGGTTATATTAATTATGGGTATCTGATAACAAACTTCTTAATGACTGTGTGCACAAACCCTTTCGGGGGGAATGGACTATACTGAGTCTCAGAATAAGGATCTCTCTTTATAACAAGGTAAATACCTCTAAACTGGTATAATAGCTGTCACTCACATGTTGTATACCTGTCAGCTGTCCAGATTTTCACTTCATATTTTGGTCTGCTCTTCATAAAATTTGTGGTTTTCTGGCAAATCGCTGAGGATTTGAGTAATTAAATAATGACGCACATTTGAGTTACGGACTTTATATACTCCCAAAACTGCATGCTAATACAAAAAACTGTTATTCCATTAGTTTTCCAAGTATATAAAGTCTGTCTCCAAAATGTAGAACACTACTTCTTGTAGTATGGTTGGAGCAAATGGCCAAAACATGGAGCACTCACCAGCAACTTCAGCCAGGAAGCTTAGCGACCTGTTAATTACATGCAGTTTCTAATGTGGTTGCGATAATATGTAAGCACCAAAAAAGCTTAATTTATAAAATGAATAAATATAATGTGACATGTTTTGCAGAAAGTGCAGACTATAAATCTATTTATTTTATTTTACTGTATTTACTTGTTTAATCATTAAATATGTTAGTGAAATAAGCCTTCTCAGATCCTTTTCATAACAAACCAGTCCTCCAGGGCAAGGGTTTATATAAAATACACATGGGCAATTTAGTGTAGCCAATCAGCCAGCATGTTATTGGAAGGTGGAAGGAAATCAAAGTGCTTGGAGAAACAGAAACAGGCAGAAATTATAAAACCACACAGAGGGCAGGACTGAACCTCAAACATTATTAATAAGACATCACACAGACTTTACAAAATGCAATAAAATAACTTCAGATAAAATAATAATCAACTTGCTTATTTTCTAACTGTAGAACGAATTCACAGGTACTTAACTTCCTGAAGTTAATAAACTCTTGTGTACAATCATTCACACTATTCCATCCGCATGAAATGAAGTTTAGGAAATGCTCATTTCTCCTTCCTTAATATTCATCTCATAGGTAAGCAAAACCATTTTTTTCCAGAAGCAAAACCTTCCCTACCATCCTGTCTGAAGTGCATACTGAAGTCGTCTTTTCGAATGCTCAGAATTCTGCAGTCCACATAAATACCACTGCTAGAGATACTAGGAGAACAAAGCACCAGAGTTCAAGTGAAACCATAAATCTTTGGGTACCTTAAACCCAATCAGTTCAGGTTTACAGAGACCTATATGAGACATTTAAATTACAATCAAGTTTAGTTCATTCCATGGTCTCACTCATCGCAAAGAAGACTAAAGTTGTGCTTTTTTTTCAAGTAGCAGTAGCGTATTACATCTTCCCAAATGACTACTTCATTGTCTTACTACCTGAAACTTTTTTAGAATTAGTGAGGAACATAAATATTCCCAGAATGTGGAATGAAAATATAATCCTTTTCACTCAAGAAAAAGAAGACAGCTTTACTAGAACTTAGGAAAAATAACAGGCTACTTTGTTCTCTTCTTCATGTTATAAAAACAGCATTCTGAATCATCATGTTCTTACCTTGGTAAATAAATTAGATGGGTATTTCCAAAGGACCCTATAATGTTTCAGAAATGTGGTTTCTGGAACCTTAAAATGCTATGACAGTTCTTCGGCAGTATTTCCTTTCTCTAATACAGCGACAGTGGAAAAATCTCTTCATATACATCCAGAGAGCTCTAATGAATAGCCTTCTTGATTTTATCACAGGAACAATAACTCGATGCCATGGTAACTATGACCTAAAGAAAAATGAAGAAACACTTTTATATCTTTCTAGGTATTCTATACAGGGCAGTGAGAATGCATTTCACATTTTGCACCTTTGAATAAGCTGAATCAAGTTGCAAACCATAGTAGACTGGTACTCTATGTGTTTGAAAATTTTACTAGATAAAAAATGCAGGCATATGTTTGTTACAACTGATCTAAATCAAATTACACTCATCAAGCTGTGTGAGTCAAATAAAGTGAAAATGTTTTGAAGACGATGACTAACTTTCTACTTATATTAATGTACTTGTCTCAAATTCTGTGTATAACAGATGATCTATTAACAAGACATTTATTTACAACTTACTATTTCTACATTATTATACAATCAAATATGTTTATTCTCCAGCAGTCTTTCCACACTTACTTTACTGCCACTGAGAAATTGTAAGAATAATATAAACTACTATTTATTTTACCTTGAAATTTTTTGCTTTTCTTGTGTTAACATTTGTAAGTTTGATCATATGAGTCCAGACTGCGGTTGAAAAGGGCCAACAGATCAACCCTCTTACTCCGTTATCAAATATCAAAATAAAATAAAACAAAAATTGGCTAAGAACCAAGAAAAATATGTCCAACATTGCAAGGTGACTATGATGGACATCTGTAAGTTACCACACTGCATACACAGATGGCAGACTCTTCCTAACATTGCTACTCTTATCTATGAGATGAATATTAAGGAAGGAGAAATGAATATTTCCTAAAACTTCTTTTTAAAGTGATATGTAAATCCTAGATTATATTCATTTTATTAATGAAAGTCTGGGCTTAAAGTCATCCCATAGCGTTTTACTGCATATCAAATAAAGATGCTTCTAGGCAGGGTCAGCCTTAGCAATTACAGGACCAAAAATGGACCTTTTGGTGGGGATATTCAGCTGCACCCCCTCCAATCTGTCACCCAACCTCTCACTCCAATTACTGGTTTCTTGAACTTAACAATGTTTTATATTATATATCATGAATGTATGCTATGATTGTGTATTAGAGTTAAAACAATATGCTTATTTATTAGCTTACATTGTGTCATACAATGTTAAAACAGATGTAAACTAGACAACCCCCAGAGTAACATCTCTTGTAGTTCCTCTCTAAGGGTCTGCTTAACTCACTCAGAAACATTGTAAGCAGCCTATTTGATGAACCACTGAGGCCCTCTGTCCACATGGTGCTTCATCAGGTGGCTGCACCCTGGTTTACCTGCGAACATTCCTCTAAACTGCTGCTGCACTGCCTGAATTTTTTTAATATGGGTAGGAGGTAGCTGCACATATTTACAGATATAAATGTAGTACAGTAATATACAAAGTACAAAATAATAATTACAGAGTAAAACATCCAATGCAAAATGATACACTAGGTAGATAAATGCAGTGGTAACAAACACATTCAGAAATTGTAACAAAGTCAACATAAATATAACTCACACAGAATTTTTTTCTTTTTTTAGTACAATCAAAGGAAAAATATTACTCACACAAAATTTATGGTACAATCAAAGGAAAAATAGAAGCCAGGTTAGGCTGTAAGTTGCGTAGGAAGAGAAGATTAATGGAAAGAGATAGTATGTGTGTATAATTAACCTGAAGATGTGCAGGAGCATAGCCAATGTTTGGCGTAATATTCTTTTAGAAGTAGTTTGAAAGTATCAGGGCTAGTGAGAAGATGTCGGGGAAGAGAGTTCCATGTTTAGGCAATTTTATAGTTGTATAAGGAGACCTCATGATATTTCTGAGAATTGGTCACCTTGTGCATTAGTTTATTAGATGACCTAAGGGACTTAAGGTTTGTGTGAAGCTGAACAAGGTCTGCTAGAGCAGGGCAGTTATCAGGTTTGTGGATGATTCTATAAGCAATTATAATCTGGTTGAGAGATAGTAAGCTGGGGACTTCTAACCAATTGAGATGATGAAGATCACAAAGATGTGATCTGGCAGGTAGATTTAAGGCAAATTTAGCTATTTTGTTATAACAGGTTTCAAGGTTATTCAAATCTGATTCATGTAGATTGATAAAGATTTGGGAACAATAAAGAAACGTGGATAGAAGGTGGGATCTAGTTACAGTTAATCTGGCATCATTGGTTAGATAAGGTTTTCCTCTGTAGAGTGAGCCAAGTTTTATGTCAACTTTTTTGATTGTTAGAGCTATATGTTTATTGAACTTAAGGTCATTACCTATTTGTAATGCCTAAAAGTTTTGTCTGTTTGACTAGTTTGACTTTTGTACCACTGGATGAGAAGACAGCGAGAGGCAATGGGATGTTATTAGCACCAAAATTACTAAAGACCATGAGCTTGGTTTTGTTGGGGTTTAAAATTAGTTGGTGGCCAGATAGGTAGTTTTCTATGTTTTGGAGGGCAATTTGAGTTTTGTCTTTTATTTCTTTGATAGATGGGGCAGAACAGAAGAGAGAGGCATCATTAATGTATTGAATAATTGAGGCAAGTTTTGTGGAGGTACCGAGATCATCGCTAAATATGACAAAATGTAGAGGGCCAAGGATGGCGCCTTGTGAGACTCAGACAGTGACCGGTAGAAAGGGGGAGAGCTTATTATCCCATTTAGTGGTTTGTTGAAGGTTAGAGAGGTAGCTATGAAACCAGCTTAAGGATGTTGTGCTAATACTGTATAAGGCATGTTTGTTTTGGTGTGATACTGTGTCAAAGGCTTTTAACATATTAGGAGAGGCAGCTGAGATGAGTTTACCATTATTTGTCAGGAGATTTATGGTGTTTGTGAAACTTAAAAGAGCTGTATTGGTACAGAAAGCCATGTTGAGTGTTGGATAAAGGTTGTTTTCTAGGAAGTAGCCAAGGATTTGTTGGTGTATACATTTTTCTAAGACTTTGGCTAGTGGTGAGAGAATGGCAATTGGTCTATAGTTGGAGAGGTCAGTAGAGGGGCCACCTTTGTGAACGGGTATCATATGAGATATTTTCCAAAGAAGAGGTACGTACTGTTCAGAGAGAGAGATCAGTTGATCAGAATAGCTATAGAACAGGATACAGATGTGGTGGCAACTTTTAGATATTTGTTGGGAAGTTGATCCGCTGTTTCTTTATGTAGCTAGTTTGAATTAGGTTAAGGAAAAGGGGTAGTATTGGATTCAGTGGGGGTTGGTATAGATAGTGGAGGGTTAGCCATATTGATAAGTAATGCAGTTATTGAGTTAATAAAGTGGAAATTGAATTAAGTGGCTAAACATTCTATAGTGTTACCGGTTGAAGGTGCTGGAGTAGTAGGTTTACCGAGATTTAGGAAATGGTTTAAGAATTGCCAGAATTTTTGAGGGTTTTTTGCTATTTTTGTTGACATGATTGGAAGTATGCTTTTTTGTCTGTTTTGATTTTTTTTAGCTTGATTTCTTATTTGTTGGTAGAAAGTTAGATACTCTTTCTTTTTGTTACTATGGTAAAGAATCTAGGCTTTTTTTCCTTTTGAGTAGAAGTTTTGTTTCATTTGTTAACCAAGGTGGCTGTTTGGATTTGGAGCAAATTTTTCTAATAGGAGCTAAATTATTGAGTATTTCTAGGAATGTCTTGTTGAAATATTGTACGGCAAGGTCCAGCTGAAGAAATTTGAGAGGAGACCAATCATATTATTGTAACAGTGAATTAAATATAGAGGGGGGGTTTCTTATTATGGATGAAATTGAATGAGATATTACTAGTTGTATGTATTCTTTTCCTGATTAGACAGGTTGGGTTTATACTACTGGTATAGTTACACTTCTGTGTATTTGTGCTCAGTAGCAGAGCTGTTTAGCTGGCTGTGACTGATTCTACAACTATCTGGATATACAAAGCTGATACAAGTATACTTTTTTGCACTTGTTCTGTTTCAGTGATAGTTAACAAAACTACTGCATTTATTTATTTGTTTCATTGAATACTGATTGAATATTGGTGGTCTCTCAGTCTTCAGTTTGTTTGTTTTCCCACCCTCCATCCAAGTGTTGTATTTTTAAACTTGGTGGCTTTGGAATTGCCCGCCCCTGCTGTAAATTTGTCTTTGAACACTCCTCCCAGCCCCATCTCATTTTCTCACTCAACTGAGTACAGCGAGATCATTTGGGAAGCTCTAACCCTTGCTTCTTTGATTTCAGACACTTCTACCAGTCCCATTTCACCAGCTCTTTCTACTGTGTACAGAGAGAGTTATGGGAAGGCCAACCCCCTTAGTTTCTTAATCTTGAATTATCTTCTGTTACCTCCCTCTCCACTTAACAAAACAAAAACATTACACTTTATTAAGCTGCTCTTATTGTAACTGTGTAGTACCTACCTTATTACCTTATTTTGCTTTGCTGTGCACTCTTAAGTGTTCAAGTGCTCTTATTCAGCTGCATATATTACTGCTTGTTAGTAGCCTGATTACATTTATCTGCTATTCTAACCATCTTAGTTTTGGTTTAAGCACTTGTGCTTCAGGCCAGTTATTTTACATTTAAGAAGGTTTTTGTAGTCTACACTCTATCATGCATAAACCCTCATCAAAACCCTCTCTACATAAGTCCGCCAAGTATACAGAACACTATGTCTGGACAATTCCCATCAGTTTCTCCTGCCAGCCTTGTCGACATGGGCATACTGAGACAGTGTAGCAACTGTCTCATGTTCACTGACAGCCCTCTTCTCCTAGCACATAATTCTTCTACTTGCAAGAAATGCATCTATATCAGTAACCTGAAATCCATGCTCTCTCTCACCATGGTCAGTACTCCTGACAAAGAGATTGCCAGCACAAACACCACACCACCCGCATCACATAGCCAAGCACAACACACACACACCTATGCAGAGGTCCTCAATAAGAACTTACCTAAACAGCAGAGACCTCCAAAACACATTCACAAGCATCCCATACACAACACCAAACACATAACACACAGCAGACAACACACCAGTGTCTCACCAAATGCAGCCCATAAGGTATAACAGTAAACTAATGCAGTCCATAACGCATAACAATAAACCAAACATACTAGCCACTGGTGACTCAATTGTGAGACACACTGATATCCCCCTCATCAGGCTCAACAAGAAGAAGGTCACAGTCAGTTGTCTGTCAGGTGCCAGAATCCGCCACATCAAGTACGCACTTAAGTCTCTCCACAACAGGCACAAGTATGACTCTGTCGTTGTCCATGTTGGTGTGAATGACTTGAGATGTACCTCCCTGGACTACATGAAGAGAGACATGATTGAGCTCTAAGAGTATGTGTCCCAGGCAGTTATGACTTTAACCCTCAGCAGCATCCTACTTTCACTAAGAATGATACCACAATACCAACAAAAAATAATTGACTTCAGCAATTGGCTTAGTTTCTGCTATCTTTCCAAGGGGATCCAGTATCTGTCTGCCTGGGATGACAAGGTTGACAGGCCTTTATGCTTTGCCAGAGATGACCTTCACCTGTCACCCCTGGGATTTGAGATCCTAGCCAAGGCTTTTGTCTCACCCATTGTGCCTTTTTTAGGCTATTTCCCAAAGACAAATCTTCCAACCTAAAAGATCTGTCAAAAAGCAAACTGAAGGTCATGCTGTTAACGCTAGGAGCCTTAACCTGAAAATGCACTTACTGGAGGCTCTCCTCTCACTGGAAGATGCCGATGTCTGTGCAGTCATGGAAACTTGGTTCAGGGCTATGGAGAGAACCTCTGCCTTACCAGGCTATACTTCAATCCACACATTTGGATCCCAAAATGAGATCTGGAAGACTAAGGGTGGTGGAGTCTCTACCTTCATTAAGGACAGGCACACCTTCAGACTGGTTTGCCAGCATGATGCACTGGAATTACTCCAGGTGCAACCAACAGTTGACAAAACACCCATTCAAGTTATAGCCAGGTATAGATTCCCCTCTATGACTCAGTACACCCACTCCTTCTATCTGGGCCTACTTGACTCCATCAAGGGGCACCCTAATGCCCTGATCCTTGGTAACTTTAACTACCCCACCATAGACTTGGTGAACTATCCCTGCACTAATGCACTCACCCAACGATTCCTTGACTTCATCTGTTCTAATACACTAGACCAGCTCATCTCATCCCCCACAAATGAAGATAACATTCTGGACTTGGTTCCCACCAACATGGGTGACTGCTGCACCATTCTCATAGCATGTTCTTCCCTGGTGAGATCAGATCATCAGTCTGCCTCATTTGAAGTTTCCATCGCACCCAGCACCCCCCCAAGCCGTAACCAGGCATGTTGGTGTGAATGACTTGAGATGTACCTCCCTGGACTACATGAAAAGAGACATGATTGAGCTCTCAGAGTATGTGTCCCAGGCAGTTATGACCTTAACCCTCAGCAGAATCCTACTTTCACTAAGAATGATACCACAACACCAACAAAAAATAATTGACTTCAACAATTGGTTTAGTTTCTGGTATCTCTCCAAGGGGATCCAGTATCTGTTTGCCTGGGATGACATGGCTGACAGGCCTTTACGCTTTGCCAGAGATGACCTTCACCTGTCACCCCTGGGATTCCAGATCCTGGCCAAGGCTTTTGCCTTCCCCATTGTGCGTTTTTTAGGCTATGTCCCAAAGACAAATCTTCCAACCTTAAAGATCTGTCAAAAAGCAAACTGAAGGTCATGCTGCTTAACACTAGGAGCCTTAACGTGAAAATGCACTTAGTGGAGGCTCTCCTCTCACTGGAAGATGCCGATGTATGTGCAGTCATGGAAACTTGGTTCAGGGCTGCGGAGTGAACCCCTGCCTTACCAGGCTATACTTCAATCCACAAATTCGGATCCCAAAATGAGGTTGGGAAGACTAAGGGTGGTGGAGTCTCTATCTTCATTAAGGACAGGCACACCTTCAGACTGGTTTGCCAGCATGATGCACTGGAATTATTCCAGGTGCAACCAACAGTTGGCAAAACACCCATTCAAGTTATAGCCAGCTATAGATTCCCCTCCATGACTCAGGACACCCACTCCTTCTACCTGAACCTACTTGACTCCATCAAGGGGCACCCTAACACCCTGATCCTTGGTAACTTTAACTACCCCACCATAGATTTGGTGAACTATCCCTGCACTAATGCACTCACCCAGTGATTCCTTGACTTCATCTGTTCTAATACATTAGACCAGCTCATCTCATCCCCCACAAATGGAGATAACATTCTGGACTTGGTTCTCACCAACATGGGTGACTGCTGCACCACTCTCATAGTATGTTCTTCCCTGGTGAGATCAGATCATCAGTCTGCCTTATTTGAAGTTTCCATCCCACCCAGCACCCCCCCCCCTTAAGCTGTAACCAGGCTAAAAAAACTTCTCAAAAGTTGACTACAACCTCCTAAGGGAGGGTATCAGTAGCTTCACACCACCGGCCTCCTCAAAAGATGCAGACAACTATGCTGAACAGTAAGCCAGTGCAGTATACAAGCACCTGTACAACTGCATGAACTCAGCCATACCCAACAGAATGAAAACCTGCTCCACAAGGAAATACAAACCTGTCTGATGGACATCCTCTATCAACAGGCTTTACCACAAAAGGAAGAAACTGTTGTCCAATGGTAAAAAGGAACAAATTCCAAATTGCAAATACTCCCTTGTCAGCCTCAACAAGAAAATTAGATCACTAGTGAAAACCTCCAAAGCCAATTATGAATTGAAACTAGCCTCTGAAACAAAGGGAAACCACAAAGCATTCATTAGTTACATCAGGAATCTCCATGGCAAAGCCCAGGTTTGTTCAGAATTAGTACTTAAAGGTACCACTTACACTGATCCTATTGAATTAGCCAACCTGCCAATAGATAGGTTCAGTGCAAACTTCAACTCCCTATCCCCCCCAAAGGTCCATTCAATATCCCCGATACTTACCCTGCACCTCACATCTCCATAGATTGTGTTAAAGGCCCTATCCAAGGCAAAGAACAAAGCTTCCATGAAACATGATAGTATCCCAGGTTGTATTCTGCACCATCTCCAGCAGGAACTAGCTTTGCCATTGAGCACCCTATTCAACCACAGCCTAAGTACAGGCTTCATTCCAGTAGAGTGGAGAACTGCCATTGTCATCCCCTTGCACAAAGGTGGTGCCACTACTGACCCTGGAAACTATTGCCCCATTAGCTTGATAAGTCTGCTCTATAAAGCCATGGAGTGTATTATTATGGATCTCATAAACAAGGACATAGGCAATCTCCAAGCACTTGACTCCACCCAGTTTGGATTTGTCAAGGGCAGAGCCTGTCTGCTGAACCTGACTGACTTCTTTGAGACTGTCACCAAGGCCCTGGATGAGGGAAAGGCAGTGTATACAGCTTACCTTGACTCGGCCAAGGCCTTTGACACAATCCCCCACTTGGGCATCATCAAAAAGCTAACACAGCTTGGCATAAATCCATATCTCATCAGGTGGGTGGCCAACTGGCTGATAGGACCCACAAAGTCAAAACAGGTGCCTCCACCTCTGACAGCAGACCTGTCACTAGTGGTGTTCCCCAGTGATCTGTCTTGGGACCTCTAGTGTTTGATATCTAATTTTCAGAGATCCAGGGAAGACAGAAGGCCTGTGGCTGACCAAGTTTGCGTTTGACTGTAAGTCGGGTGCTGTCATTGACTCTGCAAATTATGTTAACATACTACAAGAGGGTCTCATAGCAACAAATGACTTGTGCCAAAGTCATGGCCTTAAGTTAAATGCAAAAAAATGTATTATCATACCGTTCAGCAAAAACATGGGACCTACTGATTACCACATCAATGGCAACCCCCTAAGCACACAACCTGTGGTGAGAGACCTGGGTACTCAGGTAGATAACAATCTCACATTCCACCATCATGTAGCGGCAGAGGTCAGAAAAGCCTTTTACTCATTTCATCTCATAAGTAAAGGGATTGCATCCAGAAAAAAAGGAGGTTATTGTCTCTCTGTACTCCTCCCTCATTAGGCCAATAATTGAGTAAAACATCCCATTTGGTATGTAGCTCTCTAAACACCTGCACCAACTGAAAAGGCCACAGAAATACCTTAGAAAGAGAATCCATGTCCTCCAACGCCTGTACATAAGCAAACAAGTTCAAATCACTATCATTCTACTCGGTATCATACAGATTAATCAGAGGTGATCTGTGTCTAGTCTACAAGGCAATATTGGACCCTGCCCTAGTAGAGATGCTTCATATCTATAAGGCAGAGTGCTGATAAATTAGATGTCCAAAGTCAAAATGCTTTTCAGTTTCTTGTGAGAAATGGTATTTAAACATTAGTAACAAACATGTCTCTAAGGCCCTTCCCAAATTACATCATGTTTGACACTTAGGTTTTCCCAGGCAAACAAACTGCATTATTTAGCAATCTAACACCTGCACAGAAACTTACAACAATAGAAGACATTTCACATGTATATGTTAGCAGAAACCAGAGCAATAAAATACATTCCACATCTAAATTCTGGTCATAAACGTTAGCCTTAAAACAATGGACATGAAACCTTCATCCAGTCGCACTGGAACCGACTTGTAAAAGATTAATAAGATATTTTCATCTTAAAAAGACACATTTGAAATACTTGGCTTAGTTTTCCTTTTGTAGCAGATGGCAATGTTGCAACAATCTTGAACTTCACATTTTACAGTGTTTTCTTACATTTAAAAACACAAGCCTGTATTTTACATTTATTTATACAGTTGATAGAATTATGTATCAAATTCTATTTGACTAGGCTGGCAGCCTTCGCCCATCTCTCCCTAATCATCACATCTCTTCCCCCCACGGGGAACTCAAGCAAGTTTTTCAAGTGCCCCTTGAGAAACATCACTTGAGAGTGTCAGGTCTATCTGGGTGTACCTCATCCCATTCCCTGTCTTGAGAGCCCGTCTGCATTGGCTTTGCTACTCCCACTGCGGTGCTGCACTGACATATATGCTTGCAACCCCAGACTCCATCTTAGCAACTTGGCATTTTGCTGACTGGCTCTGTTTATCCATGTTAGAGGATTGTGATCTGTCATCACAGTGAATTTTCTTCCATACAGATAAGGCTGAAGTTTTTGTAGTGCCCACACTATGGCTAGACATTCCTTTTCTACCACTGCATAGCATTCCTCCATGGGTTGGAGCCTATGACTGAGATAAACCACTAGGTGCTCTTCTCCCTCTGAAAAAATCTGGGTAAGTACAGCCCCCCACCCCACAGTTTGAAGAATCCACCTTCACAACAAAGTCTTTGCGGTAGTCTGGACTGGCTAACACAGGGGGTCCTCCCAAAGCTTCCTTAAGCTTCTGAAATGCTTGCTCACATGCTGAGGTCCACACTACCTTATCTGGCCTGTTCTTCCTTGTCAGGTATGTGAGGGGAGCAGCTATGGTACTATAATTGGGAATGAACTTTCTGTAGTACCCTGCTGTCCCCAAGAATGCCCTCACCTACTTTTTGATAATGGGTGCAGGCCATGCCTGAATAGCTTCCACTTTGGCAGGTTCTGGCCTTATCTTACCACTCCCCACTCTATGTCCTAGGTAGGAGAACTCTGCCATACCCACCTGACATTTGCTCGACTTAATGGTCAACCCTGCCCTCTGTAGTCTGCCCAACACCTCCCTGACATGCTGAAGGTGCTCTTGCCAGGAATGGCTGTAGATAGCAATATCATCCATGTTAGCAAGGAAAACCCTCCTGCCCCTGCTAAGATATTATCTACCAGCCTCTGGAAAGTCACTGGGGCATTCTTCATCCCAAAGGGCATCGTTGTGAACTCATACAAGCCAAAAGGAGTCACAAAGGCTGACTTCTTTCTAGCACTGGGAGTCAAGGGCACCTACCAGTAACCCTTGGTAAGATCAATGGTTGTAAGATACTTAGCCCCACCCAGCTGCTCTAGGGCCTCATCTGTCCTAGGCATGGGGTAAGCATCCGACTCTGTGTGACTATTTAATTTCCTGTAATCCACACAGAACATGTTGCTGCCATCCATCTTTGGCAGCAACACCACTGGTGAGGCCCAGGGACTGCTGGACTCTTGAATCACCCCTAGTTCCAACATCTCCTGTACCTCTTCTCTCAGAGTCTGTTTGACTCTCTCAGGCACCCTATAAGGGGCCTGCCTGATAGGTCTTTGAGGTCCTGTATCCACTGGTGCTGCACCAGGTGGGTGCTCCCTGGTTTCCCGGTGAACATGCCCCCAAACTCCTGCAACACTGCTCAGATTTCTCAAACCTGGGTAGGAGATAGCTGCTGGGACATTGCTACCCCTTTCACCGAGGTGTCAGCCCGAGCCTCACTGAAGATATCAGTCACAAGATCTCTCTCAGACTCCTCCTACAATCCACTGCAAATGCTCAGAACAAGGGCCTCCCTATCATGGTAAGGTTTTATCATGTTACCATGGTACAATTTGTGCCTCTGCCATCTGCCTAGCACTTCCACCATGTAGTTAACATCACATACTTTTCTTACCACCTTGTAGGGTCCCTCCCAAGCTGCTTGCAACTTGTTGTGTCTGACAGGAATGAGAACCATCTCCTGCTGCCTTACAGTATACTCTCTAGCTCGAGCATTCCTGTCATACCACACCTTTTTCTATTGTTGGGCTTCTGCCAGGTTCTCCTGGGCCAGGCACATGAGTTCCCTGAGCCTTGTCCTGCGGTTCAGGACATATGCCACAACAGACTCCTTGTGAGACTCACACTCACCTTCCCACTCATCTCAAATTAAATCTAGAGGTCCCCTCACCCTATGCCCATACAGCAACTCAAAGGGTGAAAAACCTGTGGATTCCTGGGGAACCTCTCTATAAGCAAACAACAGATGGGGCAAATATTTGTCCCGCTCTCTCTTAAACTGATCTGCAAATGCCCGTAGCATGCACTTGATTGTAGAGTTTAACCTCTCGACAAGACCATTAGTCTGGGGATGGTAGGGGGTGGTCTTCATGTGCTTCACCCCACAGGACTTCCACAGACAAGCCAGCAAGTCTGACATAAAATTGGCACCTTTGTCAGGCAGTATTACCTTTGGGAAACATACCTTGCTGAAAATCTCTAGCAAAGCATTTGCCACCTTCTCGGCCTCAATGGAGGACAAAGCCACTGCCTCAGGGTATCGTGTAGCATAATCTACAATCACTAGGATATACTTTTTCGCTGTGGAACTTGGCGTACTCAGAGGACCCACAATATCCATAGCTACCCTTTGAAATGGCTCCTCAATCACAGGCAAAGTCATCAAAGGAGCTCTCACCTTGTCTCCTGCCTTGCCTACCTTTTGGCACTGCTCACAGGTCCTGCAGTACCCTGTTACATCTCTGGAAATTCCAGGCCAATAGAAGTTTTGCATAATATGCCTCTTTGTACATTTTATGCCCATATGACTTACAAAGGGAATATCATGTTCTATGGCTAGAAGTGTCAGATGGTAAGCTCTAGGCACTACCAATTGCTGTACTCTCTCACCTTCTAGTCCTCCCTTAGGGGGTCCACTCTCTTCTCAGTGACCCTTTGTTCCAGTATACAGATTCCCCCTTCCCTTGAGAATCAGGTGCCTCCTTAGCTACCTGCCTCAGGCCTTGCAATGTAGGGTCTGAGAGCTGAGCCTATCTTAAGTCTCTCCTTGTAACCCTTCCCAGCTCTCCTTCCACAGGAAGTCTGGCATCCTCTGACAACAGTGCCTCACTGTCAGCCTGGGTACTACTACTCACCTCTACCTTTGCAGTTACCCTGTCCAAGGGAACATCAGTACCCACAAGCAGCTGTGGATCACATTCAGTCTCACTGCTACAGCACAGCTAACTCCCTGAAGTAACCACCTCAGCAGTCCTGGCTGCAAGTATGCAGTCTGTCTGGGTCTCCCCAAGGCTACCAGACTCACATGCTTGTCTCTTAGCCTGACTGCTTTTAACTGCATAAATACATGGTACTGCCTCATCCAAATCCTTCCCGCTCAGGACATCTGCAGGATAGTAGTTCCATACCTCTGTTGTCTCAAGCCAACCCACTGTTGGCATTTTGTCTTTCCCACTTACTGGCTCCCTCACCTTTGGTTCCCCACCTTACCTCCATGGACATCTATATGCCACATGGCCCCACTGGTTGCATTCAAAACATTTAACCCTAGCTCCTGGACATGTTACCTGGACTAGTGGCTTCCCCTGCTACTGGTGGATTCTATTGGGGCAGTCTGTGCTGCACACCATGGGTTACCTTAGACCCATATGCAGTACTGGGGGTCCCTTTCCTGTGCAGGGCTGCCCTGCTTGCTAGGTATAGGTCTCCCATCTTTCCCAACTCCTCTGAAGTAGCATACTGTTTATCAGCTAACCAGATCCTCATGTCCTCAGGCAAAGTGCTAAGGGCTTGTTCCCTTACCAAAAGGTCTGCCAGCCCTTCAAAAGTGGTGACCTGACATCCACTCACCCAGCTATGAAAATAAGTGCTCAGTTCAACAACATATTCACATACATTTTCATCTGCCTTGCATCTATTCTCACAAAACTTTTTCCTATACATTTCAGGTGTTAGCTTAAAACATTCTATTAAATGTCTTTTTACAGCAGTATAATCAAAACAGTCAGTGTCATGCATTTTTGCTAAAGAAGTTACAGCTTTACCATGGAGTAAGGGGGTCAGGAACCGTACCCAGTGCCTTTGGTCAACTTCATACTGTTTACATACCCGCTCAAACATATGAATGAAGCTACCAAAATTATCCACCTCTTTAAACTGTGGAAGAAATTTACTGACCTTTTGTGCTTCTGGGGTCCGGTTACTCCCTTCCCCATTACCTCCATGACTCTGGCAAAGAGTCAGCATTTCCCCCTCATGCCTCCTCTGCCGTTCATTTTCCTCCACTTGTAGACTCCTCATTTTATTGGCTGCTTCTAGTTCCATATGCCTGGCCTCCAACTCAAGTTTCTTTAGTTCCAGCTGGATTTTTAAGTCCACTGCAGAAGGGTTGAGCTGTCCATTCTCCGAGGATATTGTATCTCCACTATCAGTCTGATTGTCCTCCAGGCTGCTGTTTTCTGATGCAGCTGTAACCAAGTCTGCAATCAGATCTGCTTTAGTCAGGTTTCCATGGTCCCCTAGCCTGGCACATCTCCGCCAGCTGGCTATTTGTCAACTTTCCATACTCTTTTGCTGACATGCTGCCTGCTCACCCTGACTAACTCTAAGCTAACAAAAGAAATAAAACAATTGTGATCTGAACTCTGAGTATACACTGCGTGGCTGTTTTAGTGTACAAAACACTATTAGAGATCACTGTACATAAGCTACAGGAATTCGCTCTACCCACACCACTACAAGCCAATTAGTATGTGAAGTAGATCCCACCACTGCCAAACACTTGTGACGACCGTGCCCTGGCCCAGCAATCAAGGAGCCTCAATCCCCACCACTAACACCAGGGAAGTTGTCTCATAGAAGAGGAAAGGACAACTAATACACACAGTAAAGTACAATTTCTCTTAAGTGCACACAAAGATTACAGTCAGTTTGTGGCTGGTTGCTCCCTTGCTCACCAGATCCCCAATAAGACTCCCCACTGGCAAAGCTATAGGATCCAGGTCTCAGCCTAACTGGGCAAGCTAAAACCTGCAGTACACTCTCTGCCCTACCAGTGCTTTGTGTCCCTGCCAAATAGCTGACACAACACACACACACTTTGAGATAAGTATTTATACAACTTCACAGACACTCCTAGGAAAGGCTGACACAGATTCTCCAACTGTGCCCCTTTACCCAGACTATATGGTAGTAATAACTGCCACAACCCAGTTAATAATATCGGCTACTAAAAGGCCCTTAAAAGGTTTCCAATTATTACTGTGCAATATTAATATCAAATGGTAGTATGACTAACAGTCAAGGCTTACTTTAAAGTGGCCTGTTACAATAACCTCTATAAATATGCAGTGTACTCTAGAGCTTATCTCTACACAAAGCAGCCACAGGTAGAAGGTTTTAAAAATATTTAATAATAAATAATTAAAACACAAGACAAAACTACTACACCACAGAAATATCTAAGAGTTCAGAGATCACACAAAAACTTAAAATAATACAGTAGGACAGGTCTGATTTCAAAGAAAAATACCTAATTAATCTTTACTAGCTTTAACTATTCCTACAAGAAGTCACAGTGCTAAAAATTACATGTGAGCACAAGGCAGAGTGCTGATAAGTTAGATGTCCAAAGTCAAAATGCTTTTTAGTCTCTTGTGAGAAATAATATTTAAATATTACTAACAAATATGTCTCTAAGGCCCTTCCCAAATTAAATCATTTTTGACACTTAGGTGTTCCCAGGCAATGAAACTGCATTATTTAGCAATCTAACACCTGCACAGAAACTTAGGTTCATAGATTAGTACTAAGCTAACTGCCCTTGCAAGCCATTTTAAGCCTAGCCAATTATCCCTTGTGAGACTCAAACCCAGTACCTTGTGCTTTAAGGGCAAACACCTTAATCATTAGGCCACCCTCCCAACCCTTACAACAATAGAAGACATTTCACATGTATATGATAGCAGAATCCAGAGCAATAAAACATATTCCACATCTAAATTCTGGTCATAAACTTTAGCCTTAAAACAATGGACATGAAACCTTCATCCAGCCGCAATGGAACCGACTTGTAAAACATTAATAAGATCTTTGCAACTTAAAAAGATACATTTGAAATACTTGGCTTGGTTTTCCTTACAGCAGATGGCAATGTTGCAACAATCTTGAAGTTCACATTTTATAGTGTTTTCTTACATTTAAAAACACAAGTCTGTATTTTACATTTATTTATACAGTTGATAGAATTATGTATCAGATTCTATTTGACTAGGCTGGCAGCCTTCACCCATCTCTCCCCAATCATCAGAGAAAGTTTTGAGTAGGAGGGGGTTTAGTGTGTGTGTAAATAAAGCTGATTGGTAAATAGGATGATAAGGTAGAAAGGAGTAATATTAGGGAAAATGTGTTGGAAATAGGAATGTAAGTGATGATGGTTGGCTGGCAGGGGAGGTGAGGTAGACAGGGGAGTGGTTTGGTTAAGTATAAATGTAAGGAGGGTGGAGGTGGGTGGAAATGGGGGTAGGGTAGGGGAGCAGTGTCAGCTCGAGCTCAGAGAGGGCAAACGGAGCAGGTAGTCCTGGGACAATACAGAGTCAAATGGTGAAAAAAAACAATCTGCCAAGGAACAAAACAGCAGGGGCATTCATCCACAAGCTGATATGGTTCATCATGACAGAAAATAACACTATACAATAGTTGGTAAAAGGTTGTAAAAAATTAAAATAGAACAGCTAAGCAGTGTACTGGTTTCTAAGTAGAGAAGAGGAGAAAAAAGAGGTTTTGGTGGTGAGCCCTCAGTTATAGTTGCCAGTAATCCTTGTAAGAAAATTATATAAGTTTTACATACAGAGCTTTATTTTTAGAGTAGCAGTTATGCACCAGAAATTTTTAATAGAAGAGGTATGTTGCGGCACATCAGCAAATAACAGGGAGCAAATCACACAGTGGAGACAATAACTGATGTTACAGCCTATAAAAAAGAAGGAAGAATGTTAAGTGGGGAAGGGATAATTATGGTACAGTAATATATTACAGTTTCAGACAAAAAAACAAAACAGAGTACTAGAAAAAATGCTCAAAGTTATGAGTAACAGGAAGCTTATCAGAGCAAATCACTGACTAGTGTAATAACCTTGAAAACAGGATTTAGAAAAGACTAAACAAAAAACAGAATAGTAAGCAAATAGTTATACTGTTGCAACTATGTATTATTTAACAGTGTCTAACAGCAACTCAGTAGCCACTGCAGCCACTAGTCGTCAGGAAATATAGACACATCAAATCTGCTTAAAACAGCTTTGAGCTACCTAGAATGAGTTTCGCCTGTGCTAACAATTTAAAAAGGGCTATACTACCAGGGGAAATAAATAAGTAATTACTCAGTAAATTAATAATCAGCCAGTCATTCTATACTATGAGTATAGTGCATAAGTTCATATTTCAATCAAAAATAAATTGTACGCATATACAAGCAAAATTCAGTCTGAAAGTTAAAAAGTTCAGAAATGCGCCCTTCTGTCTCAGCAAACAAGACTGATACTAAATTGATTCAGAAGCACTATAATAGCAGTACTTTGTATTAAATGTAAACAAAAAAAACCCACTAGGTGGCTTAGGATAAATACCCTAATACAACAAATACATAGCAATTTGGATGTGACAAAATTCCCAGTTAAAACAGTCAAAAAATTACCTTTTTCATTATCAAGTTGTAAAACATGAGTAAACTATAACCACAGGGACCACAAGGCAGTAAAATGGGAGAGTGAAAGAGAAAATGGTATTTGTTTACCTCCAGGCATTCTGAATGACACAATGCTTGATGGGCATGATACCCAATAACAGATAGTACCTTGGGGGAGGGAGGAGTGAAAAAAAAGATAGTGGTAGGTGTCCACAAAGTGCCCATGATGATGCAGAGCCAAATAGCAAAAAAAAAAAAAGAAAAAAAAAGAAAAACTGCCAAGGGACAAAACAGCAGGGGAATTCGTCCACGGGCTGATACAGGCTATAGGGAGAACACTATTTTTTTCTGTTTCATATAATACACTTCAACTCAAACTCCATCCCAATCCAGTCTAAACATTTTATTAGCTTTAAATTTCTGCTTGCATGTACACACACATGTTGTATCCTACTCTGAAACTGTGATATCCCTGTGACATATTTATGAGTCAGACTGCTTTAGTTATTTTTCTACTTCAGCCAAGACAATCCACTTTGCTTCTCACTACTCAGCATACACACCTCATGTTTCACTTCTCTGGGATTATTTTACTCCTATCTAAGACTGCTGAAAACCTTTCTCTATCACACAGGTGACTTTGTAGCATTTGCCTCAAGTCTAATTGATCTGAATTTACCTTGCATCACAGTAGCTGTTATTTTTTTATTTTTTTTTTTATTCTCACTAATGTTTCTTTTCATACTTACTGAAATTGAGGATTCCACAGTTATTTCTTGTAATTGTATTTATTAGCAAACATTCATAAACTCCACATCAGCAACAGAAGCAAAAGAAAACACAGCACTTCTTCATCAGTCTTATCTTCTAAGATAGTAACTGGAGGTGCACACAAAATTAAATGGTTAATCTGACCAGTTTTGGGTGGAAAACTCTGCTGAGCACTTAACAAAGAATAGTTGTGTAAAATCTTACCATAATCATAGATGTCCTTCTCTTCTGTGTTGCAGTATTCTTAACCTATTGTCTTCCGCCCAATGACCCAACGTCCAGGCAGTATAAAACAGCTTTCAGCTACTGCAAGTAAGTGGGACATCGCACGTATATTCTGACAACATTAGCCATAAAAGGATGTCCGCACATACAATCCTCAGAACTAAATGCCCCATGAGAAACACCAGAGTTAAGGAGTAAGAAGCCATCCAAGAAAAGAACAAGATGCAGGGGGGGAATAGCAGAAGGGACAGAATGCTACAACATAAAGAGAAGGACATCTATGGTTATGGTAAGATTTTACACAATTATTCTATGTCCTTCTATGCAGTGGTGCAGTATTCTTAACCTATGGTAGAATACCAAAGCTTAGTAGGAACTTTGGGAGGAGAAAGGAGCAGAGGCACTATGCACTGTATAATTTTCAACTAAGCCATGGAGAATGGCTCTAGCAAATCCTGCTCTAGATCTAGAAATAGTGTCTAATTTTTAATGTTTGGTGAAGGTGCGCACAGAAGACCATGTAAGCAGCCTCCAGAATAGAATTAGTATCCAGGCATTTAAAGAAAGCACCTGAGAAAGCCACAGATCTATTGGATTGAGATCTAACAGATGCAGCCAGAGACTTATCATGAAAATCATAACAAAATACCATATCCCTAGAAATCCAAGAAGAAATTGTCTGTTTAGAAACAGGTAAATCCAGAGCCCTGGCATGGAAAGACAGAAAGAGCTGATCTAATTTCCTGATAGCTTTATTTTTATCTAGGTAGAATCTAAGTTGCCTATATATATCCAAGATGTGCAGAATCTTTTCACTGGATGATTGAGGAGAAGGAAAGAAGGTAGGCACTTGAATAGATTGATTAAGAGACACCTCATTCGCCACCTTAGGCATAAAAAGAGGACTGGTTCACAAAGAAACTCTGTCTTTGTGGAAAACTAAGAAAGGTAGGGATGCCATCAAAGCCTGAATCTCCAAAACCCTCCTGGCAGAGGTCAATGCTACCAGAAGCACTGTCTTCCAAATATAAAACTGCAGGCTCAAAGGGAGGCACAGCTTCTCTAAGACATAATTCAGATCCCAAGGAGGTGGAACCATTTTCTTAGGAGGCTTAATATGTAGGATGCCATTGAGAAAAAGCTTTACCTCCAATCTGGACACTAAAGGTGGAGATAATGGCAGACAAGCAGAAACAGCAGAACAGTGGACTTTCACTGAGGAGCATGACAAGCCACTGTTAAGTAATTCACACAGGTAAGGAAGAACTACTGCAATGTCCACAGAAAATGGGTCTAGCTTTCTAGAAAGGTGCCATATGTAAAATCTCCTCCATTTGGAAATGTACGTTTTTCTAGTACTGGGTTTCCTTGCCTCCTGCAAAACCTGTGGCATGTCCTGTGAAAAAAGGTGCCTGAAAGGAATCAAAAGTTGATTACCCACAGGGTCATTTGCAAAGCTGACAGATGTGGAAGAAGCAAGGATCCCTTGTCTTGTGTGAGCAGGTCCATGCGGTGAAGCAACTTGTGAAGACAGCCCTTGGCTAAATGCAGAAGATGAGAGAACCACTGCTGTCTTGGACAAAAGGGAGTTACCAGCAAGATTTTTGGCTGATCCTGCTGAATTTTCAGCAGAACTTTCTGAAGGAGAGGGAAGGGGGGATGCATAAAGAAACATCGCCTTCCATGGAAAAGGAAGGGCATCCACCTTCTAAGTTAGAGGATGTGGGAGTCTGGCACAAAAAAGCGGAAGTTGTCTGTTCAGAGGGGAGGCAAATAGATCCAGTTGAGGAGTACCTACTGGTGGACCAATTCCAGAAACATATCCCTGTGAAGCATCCATTCATGGGACTGTGCCATGGACCTGTTTAAGGTGTCTGCCACAATGTTCTGAGCAGATGGAATGTAAACAGCAAGAAGAGTCACATTGTACTGAATTGTCAGTTCCCATGCCCTGAGGGCTAACCTGCAAAGAAGGTAAAATTTGGTTGTCCCCTGTTTGTTTATGTACCAGAGAACAGTCCTGTTGTCTGTAAAAATGTTCAGAGGACCTGGTTGAAAAAGAGGATGAAAAGCTTGCAGAGCCAGAATCAGAGCCCTCATTTCCCTGATGTTGATGTGCTCTCTCCTTTGAGATGGAGACCAAAGGCCCTACACCTACCTGGAAGCAAAAGTCACCCCCAGCCTGTGTCTGAGGTGTCTGTGAATAGATGTTGGGAAGACTGGGGCTGTAGAAGAAGAAGCCCTGGATTCAGAGAAAGGTGCTGACTCCACTACAGGAGGTCTGTTTTTAGGCAAGGGAGGAGGAGAATCAGAACCTCTACAGGGTGCACATACTGTGACCAGGTTGCCTTTAGAAACCACTGAAATTTCCTGATGTGCAGCTTTGTAAAGGGCAGCATGGGAATTGTGGAAGCCATGAACCCAAGCAGTCTTAGAAACTCCCTGGCCGAAATGGAAGGAAAAGGCAGAAGGCTTTCCAGAAAGGCAATGACAGACTGAACCTTGTCTGTTGGAAGAAGAACCATCATAAGGTCTGTCCTGAACCTGCACCTAGAAAGGTATGATCCTAGGAGGGAGCCAGACAGGATTTCTTGACGTTTATCTGGGACCCTAGACTCTGAAGGAGATGAATCCCCACCTGTAGGTTTTGAGACAACTGTTCTGACTGAGGAGCCAGAAAGAGAAGATCGTTCAGGTATGGATATAGCTGAATACCCTGGATTCTCGTGAAGGCAATGACAGGGGCAAAGCATTTTATGAATACCCTTGGGGCAGTGGAAAGACCAAAAGACAAGACAGAGAACTGATAGTGCTCACAACCTACCAAGAAATACAGAAATTTCCTGCACAGAAAATGAATGGGAACATGTAAATAGGCATCTTTGATGTCTAGAAATAAATCCCCAATGTGGCACTTATCTGAAGCTGGTAGCAACCAAAAGAATCTGACTGGAGACCAACATAGGAGTCAACCTTCTGAATGGCAGCAGAAACATTCTAAGGATTGTATGTGCAGACATCCTTTTATGACTGACATTGCCAGAACATACACGCAATGTACCACATACTTGCAGTAGCTGAAAGCTGTTGTAAACTGGCCAGACGTTGGGTCATTGGGCAGAAGACAACCCATAGTTTAAGAATCCTGCAACACTGAATAGAAGGACATCAGCAACTTACAACAATGGGATGGTGAGCCATACAAGAGGACTGAAACTGACTACTAATAATACTGCAGTAGCCACTAGTGCAATACATTAGGAAAAATGTCTGTTCCAGAAATGGGAATTCGGGATCAAGACTACTGATAGGAAAATGCCTTGGACTTTACTGCTGTGTCTCAAAATCAAATCTCTCATGCATGTAAGGCATAATATCCTTGCTATAGCATTGACTAGGGCCACTTAAGGAAGCAGGCCACACTAGTCCAATTTGCCTAAGGATGGCCCTGCATCTCGACTGTTCACGCAAGGAAGTTTATGAATTTTCTGAAGCAATTTCATTTTAAATGTGATTTATAAACTGACTGAAATTGAAGTATTATATTTCACAGTCTACTGCAGGAGAAAAAGTCTGAAAAACAGCACTGTTTTTCTCTTAAGGACTGTTCTTTAAAACATGGTGTTTTTTACTGTGTTCCATCACTTTATGTAATTATCTCTAAGATTGTGATACCTTGAAAGTAAATAGGATGCCTGAATCAGATTTTTTAATTTTGCCTGAACAAAATATAACATTTCCCTTTCCAACTAATACAGTTAGTTTGATGGCAGAGAAATATTACTGCTGCAAGGGAAATCAGTGGGATAATTACATTAGTAAGACAGAAACTTATTAATAATGAAGATAAATTTACAAATGTAGCTATTTTATCCTTTCAAGCTTATTAGTAATGGCATATGACCCACATGGGACTAATCAGAGTGATCGATGGAACATGTTGACTGAATCAGAAGCCAGGAATAGTCAAAACACCTAGGGACTTTGTTATGTCTTTACTCATTCACTACAGAGCAGCTCAGAAAAAGCTGCCTGCTTAATTCCAACATAGGAACAACAGTGCAGCCTGAAATAATTTTCAGAAAATCCATTTCTAATACCATACAGAAAACAAATGTTCATAAATCTTTAACTATAAGAGCTAGACTAAAAATGTAAATGCAAAAGTTGTTCAGCAGACACTGACCTTTCCAACAGTGTAAATGCTGATAGTGCGTATCAAATTCATTATTAAATAATTGGCAAGGAATGTTGATATTGTGCATATTTTGTACCTTTTTGGAAAAGCAAAGCACAATATCTTGGTCAATGTACCATGTAGACCCATACAATTTGTATGTAATTTGTTAGTATGAATGTCAGCTTTAAGACGATACCTTAACTATTACTGTGTGATGCTCCTTTATGGAGATATTCACAGAAATATGATTAATATATTTCTCATAATTGACAAATAAACAAAGCATAATATCTCATCACCTGTAACAGACAGAGTCTACATATCAGTGTAGAAGTTGTGCATCTCAATGTCAGCTTTAAAATGATGCATCATTTGTGTCATCACCATGCTACTTTGCAAAGATATGGGCATAATAATGAGAAGTATTGGAAATGTATAATTTTTATAATCCTACAAGACTAAACAAACTTTGATATCTGTACATGTGTACAATGCACAGACACAGTTATTTTGCCATGTTGTAAGGAGTAACACTGTCTTCAAAAGGAGGTATTGCTTGGCACACTGACATGCTCCCTTGCAAAGTTATTTACTAAAATATGAAAAAAATCGGATCTATATTAGCACACAGAAAACTGAATTGTGCAAATCCAGTTTGAGCGACACAGAAAGCGTGAAAACCACAAATTTTGAAACCATAAAATAAAAAACCTACCAGACCCCCACTACTTAAATATACCAACTCCGAGATCACACTCTATTGAAGTAAAGGGAATAATTCCCTACGGCGATCTCCATTCATTTTTCTGATATTTCAGATATTCGCGCTTTCTGTGTCGCTCAAACTGGATTCGCGCAATTCAGTTTTCGGTGTGCTAATACAGACCCCCAAAAAATCATAATTTCCATAACTAAGTCTGAAACAAACTTTGATATCTGTGCATGTATACAACATAAAGGCACAGTTCTTTTAACATGCTGGAAGTATGAATACTGTCTTCAAAATGAGGTATTACTTACCACATTCAAATACTCCCTTGCAAAGTTATTTACCAAAATATGAAAAAAATCATAATTTCCATAACCATAAGTCCAAAACAAACTTTGATATATGTACATGTGTACAACATACAGGCACAGTTCTTTTACCATGTTGGAAGTATGAATACTGTTTTCAAAATGAGGTATTACGTAGCACATTCAGATGCTCCCTTGCAAAGTTATTTACCAAAATATGAAAAAAATCATAATTTCCATAACCATAACTCCGAAACAAACTTTGATATCTGTACATGTGTACAACATACAGGCACAGTTCTTTTACTATGTTGGAAGCATGACTACTGTCTTCAAAATGAGGTATTACATAGCACATTCAGATTCTCCTTTGCAAAGTTATTTACCAAAATATGAAAAAAATCATAATTTCCATAACCATAAGTCCAAAACAAACATTAATATCTGTACATGTGTACAACGTAAAGGCACAGTTCTTTTACAATGTTGGAACTATGAATATTGTCTTCAAAATGAGGTATTACTTAGCACATTCAGATGCTCCCTTGCAAAGTTATTTACCAAAATCTAAGAAAACGTCCTAAACAAATGGATATCTGTACATGTGTACAGCATTCAGACCCAGTTGTTTTACCATGTAGACAGATATCATTGTAAATATACACATTCTTGGTGTAAACAACATACTGCTAAATGGGTACATGTAAAGAGAAACAGAAAGGTAAGGATTGCCACTCCACTAGAACACACTTCAAACTGCATTACCCATCTCTAGCATCACTCACTTCCATCAAACACTATACATTTGAGCCATACATTGATAAACTACAAGCTACCAACCTAATGAAAGAAATGTATACTTTCCAATCCCAGAATACCCCACTGCGTACAGCAACAACAAATACTCATAACTATAGGCTTAAACACATAACAAAAAACATAAATACAAATCTGTATGCTCTCTGATGTGCACTCTACTAGCACTATTAAGAATTCTTTATGAGGGAGTAAGGGGCAAGCCACAGCAATATTTTCTTCTGCACAATGGTTAACTAAGGAAACTAATGTTAGAAAGTAAATCTACATGGCTTGTCACTCAGCCCTGATTACTGTGCAATGTCACACAGCCTTCCCCTGTCAATCGCCTTGGATGTGCCCATTTCTGTATCAAACAGATGGTGGGGTAGTGTTCCCCTACAAAACTGCATAGCTCTTAACCTCTTACTGCAGTTAAGTATCAGGAACAAATCCAAAATAATCTGAAACTATAAAAAAGTTAACTTTTCAAGTTCAAAGCTGTTATGCTGTCTCTGCCTTTCTGCATAGAGAAAAAAATAAATAAAACTAAAATATTTTTCTTCCTGACTCCCTCCAGCAGGAAGAGCAGTAAAACCCAGTAGAAACACCACTATATACTGTAGAACTAACCAAATTAGTAAGTAATCACAACAATTTTCAGCATTCTGTTTAACAGAAACAGAAGTAACTGTGAGGAAACCAGGAATGGAAACTCAGCAATTCAAAGTGGAAACATTGATTCATAGGTGCAAGAAATGAGCATATATAGTAACTGCAGCTGTGTTTAAGGCAATTAAACAACACTTGCTGTAGATATTCTGCAGACCATCTATTTTGTGCCCCCACCCTACAGTCAACATCCCCAGCACTTTGCAGTTCCGTGACACAGGAACACTTTGTCTGCTACTTACCTGCATATTGCAGTATTCCATCTCTGTAGGGCAGCAAAATGCATATTACTAAAAATGTGAAAATGGCTGATTTTTTTATCTTCTATCACACAAACAAAATAACTCCCCAGGCAGCAAATGTAAATTAAAAGTAGAAGATGCAGGAAAAATGTTCCAATTTTTTTTTTATCACATTAACAAAGCAAGTGTCGAGTACTGGTTCCATCCGCGAACAGCATTAAGCACTCAGCCAATGTTTTTGGTGATGAATTAAAAGAACATGTAATGCTTAAAGTTTTTTTTTTTTTCTTGTGTATAGATTTGCATTTGTTCGAGCATGCAGCATATGGTTACCGGAGTCCATGACTATATTTAATGAACAGAGATGCTGTTTTTGAAAATCGGACTACCCAACCTATGAAACCAGATATATATTAGGATGTCAGCATGGAAATGGAAAACACTGCATGAAGCAACTCGCAAAGCTGTTGAATAAGAATTGAAGATGAACCTGTTATTCCACAGGGATCAAAAACAGGACTGGGCCACAGGTGCAAATTTTTAAAGAAAGTTGAAGCTGTGGGTGGAATTGTCTGCTACCTCATGAGCAGTATCACAAAGATGTTGGTGATTAACTGAATGGGAAGCAATGTGTACACTTTGGTCTGAGGGAAGAACGGATTTTACAAACAGAATACTACCACAATCATGTAAGGGCTGTAAGCTTTCAAAATTAGTGGGAACTGCTGCTGCAAAGTTGCAGTTCTGCTACTGGAAGCAAAATAGAATCGGTAGGGGTTGCTCACAGAAGAAGGAAAAAAAAGACTATATGTGGGCATGAACAAACTGTGATGTCACAAAATGGGAGGCAGTTAACAAGGTGAGAGGCAACATTTATTTTTCAGTCTGAGGAAAGCAATCCTTTTCAGAAACGAGATAATACCCCTTTAATAGTAAACAAGCAATTAATATTCTACTGTGCGATAGATGGGGATAGAGGTGGTCTCAAACATGCTCCTCTTCTTTCACACACACACATGCATTCTACTTTCATGCATGCATTTACTCACACAAGCAGACAGACATGCAAACACACTCACACACAGCAACATTCACTCCTATTAGCTACGGCTATAACTATGGAATATGCAGACTTCAATACAGTATAGGTGGGTAAGGCTTTGGAATCTCAAGCATTTCAACATGATACAGGGTTCCTGCAAAACTTGTACAGTACGATACCTTGGGATAGCAGAGAAAGTCATTCAATCTGTGTACCAAGCTGGCAGTTGTAATAATTCTGCTATTAAAGTATTCCTTTCTGTGATGCCCTGATAGCTGGTCTATGCATGTTTTAGACCACCTCTATCCCCATCTATTGCACAGATCACTCGCTGTCATACACACAGACGATCTCCTTCACCCATTCACTGACACATGCAGACACAAACATAAACACACACACGCTGCCTAATTTCATGCATGCATTGACTTGCACATGCAGAAACATACACACACACTTCGTTCATTTGCTGTGATTTTATTCCTTTCTGTGATACCCTGGTAGCTGGTCTGTGCATGTTTTAGACCACCTCTATCCCCATCTATCACACAGACCACTCACTCTCATACACACTGATGGTCTCCTCTTCTTTCACACACACACATACATTCTACTTTCATGCATGCATTTACTCACACAAGCAGACAGACACACAAACACACTCACACACAGCAAAAGTCACTCCTACTAACTATGGCTATAACTACGGAATATGCAGTATAGGTGGGCAAGGCTTTGGAATCTCAAGCATTTCAACCTGCAAATGGGTGATACAATACATGATACAGGGTTCCTGCAAAACTTGTACAGTACTATACCTTGGGATAAAAACATATTTAGTGAAATCTGTTGCGATAACAGATATTCGTTGCATCTGATTCAGTTTTGTGTGGCGGTACTCTCCTCTACACTGATCAAATCAGGACAGAACTAAAATTGAGGGATCCAGTAGCAAAGCAGGTAATTTCTGCAAATGTGTGGAAAAAAGGCTATAGCTGTGGCTGGACCCTCTATTTATTGGGGCAGGACTATAGGCTCTTACAACTAGGGGTGGAGGTGTTATGCAAAATCTGACTGGCTGCCACTGCTTGATGAGGAAATGCAGATGGAACTGGCTTTGCTTAATCAATGAGGAAAAACAGGAGTATTCAAAGCCAATTTTTATCAAAAAAGTCCAAGAGGACCATCGGGTAACTCCACTATAAAGCCTACGTTGAGAAGGTAACTGACAATGTTCAGTTAGTTTTTCAACTTAATTTTTAGCAATAGCTTGAAATTACGGCATGTAAACTTACTTGCACTGCAGGAAGGCACTCGGGCTTAACATTATGGAATTCCTATCATCTCATAGCATGCTCGGATTTAAGCACAAAGGCACCATGGGATGGTACTTGGGGTTAATGAGTTAAGCTGCATTTTTACAGATAAATATTTCCTAGAAGTAAAGTAGTTTTTTGAATTTTCAGTAATACATTTGTCAGTACTGTATCAAGATGTGGATATAGATCCTGTGACAGAAGACTCTTATTGGGGGCACATACTGTCACACTATTTTCATTACTGGCCCCTCACTCTAAACAATCTGCACAGATATGGTATCCTTGGTCATGACCAAGAAACACAGTTTTAAGCACAGGAGCTTCTGAATACAGTAGTATATTACAGCTGTCGCCTCCTGATTGATATGGTCTTTCTGTCCACTCAATGTTTGCTTCTCTGGGCACTCTTGTTACAGCCATTCATGGCATTATGTGTAACTCTTTCCCTACTAGGTAATACCTTTCAGATGATTTAAGAATTCTTACATGCAAGTACAAATGTGTTCAAGGTTAAACGAGCCTAGTCCTTTATGCAACCTCTGTAGAATCACAAAGTATTCAAACTGTAAATGCAGTACATCTTCCAATACTAGGTGGGGCAATATAAATGGACTCCAAAATTGCTATGTTCTGAGTTACATTCACTTAGATTTAAAGGCTTAAGTAATGCACACTGCAGAATTTTGGCTCAGATAATATCTACCCAGTATGTTTAGATGTCTGCCTGTATGCAATTACAGGGTAGATTACATGCACATGCTATGAGCATGTAACAAAAATAGAAGGTCTGCAGCTATGGGTCTGGGGGGCGTTATTTGTATACAAGCACACTTGTTAAGTGCTCTGTAGCTTTAAAAATCAAGCATATAGTTATGCACATCTCTGATGTCATTATCTGCTTCATACTTACATGTGAACAATAGAAAGTCCCTTGCTCCAGAATGGCTCTCTAGTACAAAGGGATGATACATGACTGGAACCCAGGTGGTGTTTTGGAACTGATTAGCAGCACCAGCATTGGAGGAGTCAGGTAGCTGCAGAGTGAAGGGGAATGACCCACTCACATTTCCCTCGGGGAGGCTGGGGTTACATATACTGAGAGGTGCACAGGATGGTATGATTTCTCTGATATAAACCAGGTAGCCCACACTTATGCTGAGGGGGAAGGGCTGCTTGAATGCAACTTCTTTTGGGAAGTGCAGGACATCCTCAATAGTCAGCGCATTGCACATCCCATCCCCAGTATTTCACTGAGTGTATGCTTAGTTATGACTGGAGAGGAAATGGGAAAAAAAGTGAACCACCCCTTATGGCTGCCTGGATGAGAACTCCTTTCAATCAACTCTCAGCTGATAGGGAACAAATGGGCTAATTGGCTCAGGTCTGAAAGAGGGTCTAATGGTTGGCAGGCAATGGGAACAAATTCTGCAAAAAAAAAAAAAAAAAAAGAAGATCCCTTGCTTCACTTATAAAACAAGTTTATCTGAATGACTGTCTAGATTACTGAACAGCATATTATATGAATTGATGATGACTGTTATTCATAAAAGGCACAACATTTATTAAAGTGTTTGAATTTAAGTCTTGTGGATAGTAAAACACAAATCAGATATAGTGTGCTAACAAAGTAACAAATAAATAATTAAAATGCAATTAAAATTGATTGAAAATTTACTGGAACCTTTGTTAGGATTTAAATATACCATCCAAGGTCATCCTAAATGAAGCAGCAGAATCACGTCCTTGATGTAAGATACACTGTGGATTTAAGGGATTTAGAAATGTGTGGACCTGCTGTTGCAGGCAATTTTGAAACATGTTATAATTTATATAGTATTTAACAAAAAAAAAGTGCTGCATCTACCTTATGAAATTTTACTATGTGTATACCCCCCAACTAAGGTGCCTTCTCTCTTCATTGCTGAAAGTTTAAACAGTTTATTTGCTCCCTTATATGGTTAAAATTCTAGATGGGTTTATTGCCACCTAATGCAGGATTGAACTTTTAACTGTGATAATCTTGGCTGTATTACAGCTTTTTGGCTGGTCACAGTACAACTACTCTGTGTGAATCAGTCTCTGAGATTCTTAGAAGCAAGAACAATGGATGCTTCAGTTGTGCCATTGTTATATATCTAAGAAAAGCATTTTACTTTAATGATAGCAGTCTCTTTCTTAACAGCTGAAATATTTTAGGCTTGATAATGGCCCCTTCCCAGGTTGCATAACTACCTTAGTGAACGCTTTCTAATAATATATGTATATTCAGTACTAAATCTATTAAAAGGGGTGGTGGTGCAGCAGTTAGCATTGTTACCTCACAGCAAGAGGTTCTCTGGGTCGATTCTTGGTTGGGGTGCGTTCTGCGTGGAGTCTGTATGTCCCTTCTCCCATTCATATGGGTTTCCTCCCACATTCCAAAGACATGCATCTGGAACATTTCTCCCCAGGTCTCCACTGAAAATGGGCTCTGTCCCAGTCAAACTTTCCCAATAAACAAATGTTAATTACATAAATAATAATTTCATTCCTTAGCAGCAGGTTTACCTTTACATAGCCGAAAATCACTCGTGCAATTGCTCATATGAGCGAATCCTAAGCACGAAACTCAAAATCGCGACAGTTTCCGATGTTCGAAAATCAGCAAATCAAAAAGCAGATTTGCTGATTTTCAAACACAAAAGTCGAATAGGAAGTGTAATGAAGTGTAATGCAGGGGGGCAAGCCCCTTCACCCCCCATTTGGGGGGCTGCACCCCCACACCCCCTACTTTAATATGCTAACTCCGAGATCGCACTACAGTGGGGAAAGGGCCCATTTTCCAATCCCCACTATAATGCAGTCCGCACTCACAATGCCGAATCTGCAATGAGCGAATGTCACTATGCATTCGCTCATTGCACATTCAAAGCATTTTTCGTTTAATGTTTGGGAACTTTGCAAATGTCCTTTCAAAAATCTGTTGTTCATCCGTGTGCAGAGCGCACATAGGAAGGTAAACCTTAGCAGCATTCTCATTATACATCATCAAAGCTTGATACTCATACTTTATGTAATTATCTTAATCATTTGATATCATAATGACATCAAACAACAAAAATATTTTAATGTTTCTATCTGATTCAAAGTCAATTACCTGTAACATTTTACCAAAAATGTTATTTCTCATTTATAATTAAAGTAGGAATGAAACTGAGCAACTCATGACCTAGATAATCACCTCCTAAAAATGTTTCTACTTATCGGTACTTAGGGATTTAGGGACCTGAGTGGATCATACCTTTAACTTTTTTCATTAAATACACTGTATTTGACAAAATTAATCTGCAAATGAATCCCTACTGTTTTGCTCATAAACAAAGCCAGAATGGGGCAAATGGATCCTCAAAATCAGTTCATAATACGACCTTCTCATCTTTCTTTTTTGCTCTAGCCTCTACTCCTCTCTTTCTCTCTCTAAATAAAATGCATCACTTTATTATGGTCATTCATAATGAACAACAGCTCTGCATTGTTGTAGATAAGGCAGGGAAGAAAGGATTTGTACTATTGCCTTTCTTAACTAGATCATTATTTCCCTTGTATGACTTGTGATGTGCATATTCTAACTTATAGGATCACACCATGATCTGTAATGGTCCTACTGCCCTATTACACTCACACATAAATGTCAACACCCATGAGAGGCCATTTTCAGTATTGCAGCATACGCAATGGACTAAACTTTCCCCTAAAATGAGAAGGGCAACCTAATTCTGACACTGTTAGGAGCTGACTGCTAGATATGTGATACTTAACAACAAATTCATGTCAAAATAATAAATACAAAAACAATGAATCCCTTAACATTGCAAAACTTCAAAAAAACATTTCTTGCACAATGACAAGACGACCTCCACCCTCCCTGGGTTAGGCCTCCACTATTTTAACATGCAACTCAACAGTCATGTGCAGCCAGATATTCATATATATATATATATATATATATATATATATATATATATATATATATAGATATAGATATAGATATATATACACACACATAGTTATATATATATATATATATATATATATATATATATATATATATATATATATATATATATATATATATATATTGTCATATACAGGTAAATATAAACAGCAGAGAAGACTAAAGTCACTCATAAAGAAGCAATGTTATACATTAATTTATCAAATCATTCCTTTTCTGCTACCATCTTTATCCTGTTCAGGGTCAAGGGGAAGCCAGACTTTATCTAATAATAGTAAAAGCTAACAGATAATACTGTGATATTAACAGTAGTTTTTGAATTTATTACACATTGTAGTTTGTGCAGTGATATTATTTGTCACAAGGTTAAATTCTTCAAAGAAATGCCATGCAATCATAAACATAACTTATAATGCACTTGCTTTATGTAGTTTCTTTAAATTCTATCCAAAGCTACTGCACAAACAACTACTACTATATTCTTCAGTTCATTATACCATACTATATTTAGTCTTTGCTCAGCCCCATCCAGGTTTATGACAGAAAAGGATCTCTGGGAACAGTTAGCTCACGAGTAAGTCAATACAGTGAGCCTAATCAGTGCAACAACTAGATGCTTTTCATTGTACTGTTTTACAGTATTTTCTTCTCTGACATACATATTTTAAAATGGAATAGCAAAAATGTAAGGCAGTCCCTTCAGAAAGGTAAGGGCACAGGATTTTGTAAGGTATGTTGTTTTTATGTATCGACTGATTACTTTTTTGCATTCTAGGAAACTTTGATTATTTTACTCATGACTTTTTAATGCAAGTTTGACAATTTTATGGAAGTGCATTAAAAACAATGAGGGAAGCCCTTTTATATAGCTACCTTTCATAAAGCAGATGCATCCGTGTGGATTAATGCAATAAAAAATAAAACAAAATGAATGCAATTATGTCACATGATGGTCTCATTTGCTGCTGCTGTTTCTTTCAAGATATATTTCTGGACTAATAACGTGTATTAAGATTTTAAGTAGGCATATAAAGTCATGTGACATGCTTCTGAAAAATAAATCTTTTAAAAATCAGATTATGATGGCAACAAGGCAATAGAAGTAACATGAAACACATCTAACTGCTTAGAAAAATCTTTGCAAGCCCATGGGTTGAACTCTCTAGGGAGGCAGGTTAACACAGATAAGCTTTACTGCCATACGTATTAAAGAATGTAGTCCTAAATCAAGATTTTTTTTTGCTCTATTTGAAAACATAATTGAGTTAACCTGAAGAGATGTAATAATACAAGTGACACTAATGAGCAAAGGATGACCTCTCCTTCTGCTCTTGATAGAAACCACAACTGTTCTGTATATGTAAGTCAGTGGGGCATCAGCAGCTGAAAAGGCTCTTTCAGAGGTTTGGACATGCTGTGTGCTGAAAGCTAATAAACTTGATATTCCCACCCTAGTTAAGCAACTAATCCTCTTATCAGCTGGTGAATAATGGAATAAGAACTGTTAAGCTGTGATTCAGGGCCATCATTTGCCATGGGGTACCTTCATTTGCACGAGAAAGCAATTATTCTCACCACCACCACTCTGCAGGCTTGAAGCCCATAGTGTGAATTGCATTTCCTCTTGATCACTGAAAAGGCCATCTACTATTTTCATATGAATAATACTCTGAATGTTAATGCCTTTAATGTGGAATGAATTTAGCAAAGTGTTGCAATGCCAGTATGACCGTTTCCTTCTTACACATTCCGCTGTACTGCAGTGCGCCAGACCTACAAGTGATTTGTTTTCTTGCTAACAACTTTAAGGATAGCAACTAGTATTTATAAACAAGATCATTAACATTTCACATATTTTGGAAAAAGTGCTTGTGCAATATGATTTTACAGACTACAGACTGGGATCGATATGCAACAACTGTTGCCTAAATTACATATGATTACTTACTTGACATCTGTTGCTCATCAGAGAGTGCTGTGTGCTTATAACAATATCCTTTTCATTGTAGAAGAAGATGTTTTCACTTCAAGGAATGGAACAGGTACATAATTTGAAATGATGTGTATAAACAAGATAATAACTTAAGAGATGAACACCTAATTGTTAACTAAAATACAATGACGTCCACATAGGCAACCTAGTCTGAAGGCCACAATACAAGCAGCAGTACACAGGGTCCATATGAGGTAGCATGTTTATTCATTCGGTTATTTATTTGTTTGTTTACTAGTGAATACCACCAATTCCAATGGACATTTTTCAGATCCAGCACAAGTTTTGAAAGAAAACATCAATGACTTACAGGTACTAAAAGTTTTAGGTAAAGGTTACACATGGAACTGAATAGAATACATTCAGTAAAGGATTAAAAACATATTACTAAAGTGTATGAGAATAATTCTGTGAACTGTTAAAATATATTTTAGCATTCAATATGTTCTGTTTGCAACATATACAATATAGAGAAAGGCAAAGAGGAGAGCTAAGTTAAGGATAGCTAACTAGGATAGGAGAACTAAAGGACAAAGGTAGGTAAACATAAGAGGGAATTTAAGGTAGCAGGTTGACAGGTATGGTGATGGCTTGATCTTTCTAAGAGAAATAGCTTTTAGCAGATTAGTTAAGTGTTCAGAAGATTGTTAGTGGGCATAATTCAAGATGCATGCTTCTTAAAGGAACATTTTCAGCTGGGAAATTCAGCAAAATGCTTTTTATATCAGATCTGAATTGAGAATACAAATTATAACCTCTGACAGTGGAAGGAATGGATTCTCAGAGTCTTTGTGCCTTAACTGAGAAACTGTGGTTTCTTAGATGACGTTTTATAAAATGAACTCAGAACAATAACAATATTTAATAGAAGAAAGTGTACTTTGTATTTTTCAGTCTTTGTAATAAGTTTGCCTGCCAAAAAGGGGTTGATTCTATTACTAGTAATAGGTATAAAAAGGAACCTCAAAGTAGGTAACATCTTTTTTGAAAGGGTAGCCATTTTGCTTTAGTAAGTACAGTGAAGTGATGTTCCATTCTGAGTGCTAATGCAATAAAATGGCAGAGCAGATCTGAAAGTTTTCTTTATGGAGGATTGCTATTCTGGGATGTTAATGCTATGACGGGAAGTCCATATCAAGTTGGGTGTGTAATATCCCATTTCCTGTAGCTCTCCTACACTGGCTGCATTTCCATGAATCTCCTGCATTGCTCTCCATATTGCATGTCTCAGATCAGAGCACCTCTGCCGACCATGGCAGTGACCAGAGCTGCAGCATAACACTTAAATGATGTACCCCAGTGAAGGAGAATTGGACAGCTGTCACACTCCGTGGTCATACACACACATGTAGCTGGTGCAGTAGGTACATAGGGGTCAGCAGAATCAGAATATTCTGGTATATGAGCTGCTACAGCATGGTGCATGACTTCATAGATGGCTGCATATCATAATACCAGAATCATTTCAGAATCCCTCTTTTGTACTTTTACAGTCACTGGATTTTTCTAGATAAACTGAAATCTCTGATATGCTGCACTGTTATAAGTATTACAAATACATTAATTTTCTTCTGCTCTGGTTTGAATTTACATTTTAAAATAGAAGAAACCAGTAATGAAACCTGTTTAACTATATTATTACTGTATGGAAACAATGAAACTTGATGGTTGTGCAGACTAATAGGTTGCAAATTTGTAAATCGTGGATGTAGCAGAGAAAGACTATACAACACGGTGTACAAATTCTAAGAGTTCCTCAATAAAAAATATAAAAAACATGGTATTTCTGTTGGAGTTCTCTGCAGTCAACACAAGTTAGTCAGCCGTAAACACTGTAAGGGCATGTGTTTTTCCTTCATCACTGTTTCTAGTTAAGTCTACATATGTTTTGAAATAGCTAGTATTATGAATCACCCCCATTACCCTTCACCCATATGTGTTGCTAGGCCCTCTGCCTGCAAGTATGTAACTTTCTTATAATGCATACCATGAAGGGTATAATTGTGCTTAGAAAATGGACAACTTTATTGTTGTTTTTATTGATTCATGGCTTATTTTTATTTAAACATATGTGATATATTTTTGGCCAACTCCATGTTATACTGGGATGAATCCCTAACTATGATCAAGGTAACTGGACATTGATAAACAGCTTAGGTGCTGGCAGAGCAAGAAGATTAAAGGTGGGAGTGCACAGTTGATGCTGGCTCACCCATTCAGAGGGAGGGAGGTGTGCTGGCCTGGTGAAACAATGACACCTACTAGAAAGAGGTATATAACACCCAGTACTAGGGGCCATGGATGAGCTTGACTCCACCAAGCAGTATTTGCACAACAGCATTCATGGGTCATGGGGGGCTCATACATGACCACTGGGGATGGCATAGCCTTCACATCAGCTACTGAGAGGAGGGGTTACATTATGCCCTAAAATTTAAAAAAAAATATGGCTGCCAGAACGATGCTCATAAGCACAATTATATCCTTCATGGTGTGCTTTATGAGGAAGTTTGACACTGGAGGCTGAGGGCCTAACAACACATATTGGTTGTGTGTTACTTCCTTGAAATGCCTACTTTGGTTGCCATTATTGCTCACATAAGCTTGCTCAACAAAAATGAAATACAAAGACCAACAGTGCCTCAAAATTTCTTTAAATGTTTATAACACATATTTATCCAGGTATACAATTCATATATATTTCTCTTTTTTTAATTTTGGAGGTAGTTTTGCGAGTTTTATTTTTCTTTCAGTAATAAAGCTATTATTTGAAGTTGTTTTACAGTTTACACTTTATTTCAAGTGGTTTATGTGCTGTTAAGTGAATTATTCTTTGCTGTTTTACTTGTTTTGTTTTAGTCACTGTTCAACGTTACAAAAACAGCCAAGTTTTGCCAGATGTGAAAGATATCTAGAGTTTGCGGTATTTATTCCATTGTCAGGAGGTAAATGCTACAGTTCTGGAGTAGATAAACAATACTGGTTATGGTTTTATCTGTTTTTCTTTGGTTCTTTCATTTTCCCTGTTTATTTTATACTTCACAAGTGGAGAGTATCTGTAGTTTTATTTCATGTGCAGAAGCTATAAACAAATAAAGGGGCTTTTTGACTCTTATTTTGCATCCACTAAACAAGAAAGTGTATTTATTCTACTGCACTTAAAGTTGCCTAGCTATCTTAATACATTTGAATGGTTTATGTTATTTTTCTGAATTTTACTAGGTTATCTCTGAATTTTAAATTATAGCTATTAACTGAAGTCATTTTACAGTTTGGATTGCATTTCAAGTGGATTATTTGCTGTTAAATGATATAATCAGTGTTGCATTTATTTGCTATGCCTTCAGTCACTTTTCAATGTTACAGCAAACGGGCAGTTTTGATCAAGTATGTAAGTCATCTAGAACTTGTAGTGGTTATCCTAGTGTCAAGGAGGGTAATTGCTGTGGTTCTGGGAAGATAAGCATTACTGGTTACAGATCTGGTTCTTTAATTTTCCCTGTTTATATTATACTGTATGTGTGGAGAGCCATTGCTGTTTTATTCTAAGACTCTTAAGAGTCTGCACTTCTTGGCAAAAGCTAAAAAACAAAGTGGTGTTTTGATTCCATTTTGCATCCAGTTAACAGGAACATGTATTAATTCTACTGTACTTAAGGTTGCATAACTACTTAAACAAGTTTTGAGTGGTTTCTCTAATTACTTTCTAAATTTACAGTATTTCCTCTGAATTTGAAGTGGATTTAGTACTGTATCTCACTATCCAACTCAGTTTTAAGTGGTTTATGTCATTATTCTGCACTTTATTGTGTTTTCTCTGAGTATGAATTTACAACAATTACGTGATGTTGCTTTAGAGTTTGTACTGCATTTCATTTGGTCTCTTTGTGTTAGTAAACTAATTACTGTTTCTACATTTATTTGCAGTGTCTTAGTCACTTTTTAAAGTTACTGCAAACATCAAGTTTTGGCCAAGTACACAAGTTGTCTAGAGATTCTCTTACTTATTCTAGTATCTGGATGATAATTCCTGCAGTTGGGGGGGGGGGGTAATACTATTAGTTATGGCTTTAGTTGTTTTTCATTGGTTCTTTCATTTTCCCTGTTTATTTTACATTGTTTGGAGCTGCACTTAGTGCAGTAGAAGTGAAACTTGTAGTCCACAGATGCAGGTACTTTCAGCTGTAACTTTTCTTAATATAACCAACTCAACCAAGTAAATAGGTACTTGCTATGTACAGGTGCAACAAGCTGTACATAGCAGTATAGCATACAGAGCAGGTACCTGGCACCCTAAAGGTAGCTCATAGCAGCCCTTTGTGAAGCTACTTTGTGCAGTTTCACAGCCAATGCAAATGAGCTCAACAGCAATGTTACACAAGGTTCTTGAGCTATGCTTATCACAGTCACATACAAACCCAAGTTATGTATTTACCTAAACAGATATTCACAAGTGACTATTCTACCCATCCCTAAAATAAAAATTAACTAAATAAACCACCCATCTCTGTTTATTTATGCTGTGCCTGTCTCTGTAAATCAAATCAAGTTTTACCTCACTGTGGACAAAATGGAAGGGCAGCCTACTTGTTCATAGGAACTACCCTGTGTTCACAAATAATGAACTAATACTAAACACAAATAACTCTGTCTGTGAGAGAGGCAAATATTTAAGAGATATGAAAGCATCACTCTCACAAAAAGACGGATTGTGAGCATCTCACTACCACACCATATATTATGCATCCAACCCTGTTACTTAACATAATATCATATGCTGATGCTGTAAATAAATCCTTACTTAAGTGTAAGAAATCCATAAGGATTCATTCTCAGCAAGAATCAAAAATCATACATCATCTCACATAATATCTCACCTTTAACAAAGAGTTGCAGTGAGGCAAAGGGCCTCATTTCCAGTACACAAGACCACTCCACAAACAGAAATGCTTTTGTGATTGGTGACTCCACTCACTAGGCTTGTAAAGACAGGGTGGAAGTGAGCATCTTAGAAATCTCAAGGGCCTTTAGCACCCTCACACCAGACAAATATCAATTTTTATTAAAAATGTATTATTATTATTAGTATTATTATTATTATTATTATTATTATTATTATTATTTATTTATTTATTTATTTTATTTTATTTATTTTATTTATTTTACAGTTTGTTTATTGGGATAGTCCATTGGGCCAAGACAAGCCTGTTTTAATGGAGTCCTGGGGAGAAAAGCTCCATTGGAAATTATACAAATATGAAGAATGCTTAACAAATGAGTAACAGATACTGTAATACACTCATTCTGTAGGTGTAAGACATTATACTGATGTAGGACCTTATGCAATTTAGAAAAGTCAATAACAAATTAGTAATACGGTGATATAATACCTTGTAGTAAAGAGAAAGAAAAAATAAAATATGAGAAAGATTTTAAGTACATATTTACAGCTATTTACAATTGTGCTTGTTTGAATGATGGGAACAGATTAGTAGGGGTGAAGGCAATATAGAAAGGTATAATATGAGAGTTATGGTGTGAGCAGGAGGAATAATAGAGGGGGTAGAGAGAGAAAATAGAACAGAGATGTAGAGTGTGGAATGTAAAGAGGAGGGAGGAGAGGATGGGAAGGGTAGAGGTAGGTGGGAGGTATGAAAAAGAGTGAGGGTAGCATAGTGAAAAAGAGGGTATAATGCTGAAGGGAGTTATGTGGTGTGGGAACAGGAGCATTCCCAGAGGGATGCAAGGTGGGTATGTAGCAGGCATTTATATGTGGAGAGGTTTTGGGTGGTGCGAATGAGAGGTAGCAGGGAGTTCCAAAGTCATGCTAGAGAGAAGGATAGAAGTTATTTGCCTGGAGGATGAGCAGATTTGTGAAGTTTGATTAGATTCTGGTTATTAGATCTCAGGATTCTATCAGGTAAATGCATTTTGAGGGAGGAGGCAAGAGAGGGACAGAGAGATGAATGGAAAATTAGCTTGTGAGCTTGAGTGAGTTGAGTATAGGTGAGGTAATTGGGGAGCTCAAGCCAATTTAATTTGTGAAGGGCATTGCAGTGGTGGGTGAAGGATTTGTAGCCTGTCGCAAACTTGGAAATTTTATTGTAGCAGGAAGAGAGTTTTGTCTTAAGGGAAGTTTGTAGGTTGGTAAGAAGTGGGGCACCATATAGGAGGGAGGGAATGAGGTATGTAGTAGACAGAACAAACTTAGTGGAGGGAGTAATGTAGCATTTCTGGCGGTAAAGCATACCAAGTTTCTGATGGGTTTTCTTGATGTTGTTTTGTATGTGGATATCAAATTTCAACTGTTCGTCGATGAGAACACCTAATAGTTTGGCATGGGGTACTATTTCAAGTGGGATATTGTTTTGTCTGGTAATAGAGAAAGTATTCTTGTCTATAGTAATGTTTTTAGAGGGAGTAAATAAAATAAGTTTATTTTTTGTTGCATTGAGTGATAGATGGTTGTCCAACATCCACTGCTCATTGGAATAGAAGCCCTCTTGAGTTCATTTTTGGAGTGAGGAGGTGGAGGTGGCAAAACAGATGATTGTAGAGTCATCTGTATATTGGATTAATTTAGCACTGGGGATGGACTGATGAAAGTCATTGATGAAAATGTTGAACAGTAAGGGATCTAATATTGAGCCCTGTGGCACACCTGTTGGAGTGTTAAGGAAGGAGAGGTGGATTTTTTTCCATTTGCTTGTTGTCTGTTGGAGAGGTAACTATCGAACCCGCTGATAGAAGAGATAGATATGTTAAGGTTAGAGAGTTTGGCTAGAAGAAGGTGTGAGAGATAGTATTAAAAGCTTTGGATAAGTCCAAGAGGACAGCTGACACTAGATGACCAGAGTTGTAAGATTTATTTACAGTTTCAAGGAAGGAGAGGAGAGCGGTGGTGGTACTGTGGCCAGGTCTGAACCCATGTTGCATGGAGGTAAGCAGATGGTTATCTGTGAGGCAGGGTAGTAGTTGTAGGTGAATGCATTTTTCTAGTTTTGCAATGGGGGATAGGATGGCAATAGGGCAGAAATTGAGAATACTGCTGTTGTTGCTTACTTTATGAATGAGAATGATAAAGGCCTTTTTCTAGAGTTGGGGTTCATAGCTTTCTTGGAATGATCGGTTTCTTAAAACAGAGATAGGGACAGCAGTGGGTTCAACAGCTGCTTTTAGAAAGTAGGAAGGAAGGTTGTCCAAGGCGTTAGAGCAAGGTTTCAGGTTAGAAATAAGTTTTTTATGAGAGAGGTAGGGATGGGTTTGACGGAGAAGGGAGGGAGAGGAGAGCTGGTAGTGTTAGTGGGGGCAGAGGTGGGACAGGGTGGTATTGCCGCCTTGTTGGTGAAGGATGTTGTTAGGTTGAGTATGGTCTCAATAAAGAAGGTATTAAATTGGGTGGCTAAGGCTAGGTCTGAGGCATTTGGGTCTGGGTAGGGATTGTCTTTTTTGCCAGGACTGAGGAGGGAGGAGATACTGTTCCAGAACTTTGGGGGGTTTGTTTTGTGGCAGTTTTGAAGTACAGAAAAGTAGGATTTATGGTCGGACATGATAAGTTTCTTTATTTTGTTTCTAAGTAGTTTAAAATCATTCAGGGAGGAGGGAGTTTTATTTTTATGGTAGTGTTTCCAGGCTTTGTTGCATTGGTGCATGATGGTTATGGTTTCTTTGGATAACCATGGGGCAGTGTTGCTTTTGATTCTTTTGTTTATTTGTGGGTGCCATGGTATTTAATATTATTAATTATTAATATTATTTTAAATGTATTATTGTTGATTTAAAACTGTATAGCTCATCAGATGAGGAACTGAAAGCACAGCTGCAGGTTGTCAAAACTTTTTCAGATAATATTAGAATATCATTTGGTCTTGATAAATGGGCAAAAGCAACCTATAAAGCAAGAAAACTGCAGCACCAGGAAAACATCAGTTTAGGACAAGAATGTGATTTAAAAGAACTTGAGCAAGAGGGAGTGTATAAATACTTGGGAATTGATGAAGGATCAGCAATAAAACATGAACAAATGTGAATAAAACTGAATAAGGAATACATTAGAAGACTTAAATTAATCCTGAGAACAGCATTGACATCTAGGAACAAGATCGAAGCTATAAATCAATTTGCTCTTCCTGTCCTAATGTACAGTTTTGGAGTGATTGACTGGCCCAAAAAAAGTGTTGGATAGATTAGATACTAAAACAGGAAGGATGGTTCATGCTCATCAAATGATTTATAAAAATAAGTGTATACAAGATTATATATTCCCCATTCCGAAGGAAGGCTGGACCTCCTTGAAACTGATTACATGTATAGATCTGCAATCGTGGGATTCCACACATATCTACTGACCTCACAAGATCCAAATGTAGTGAAAGTTTTGAAACATGAGGAGAATAAATCTAAGATGACTTCTCTGCTTAATTTAGCAGAAGCATATCAACGTCAAGCAGGAATGGAAATCAAACCAGAAGTAGATAAAAACCAGGCAGCAACTGAATGTGCCAAAAAGCAAAAGAAAGAATATAAGGTGAAAGACCAGATGAGAAGGCAAGAAATGTGGAAAAAACATAAATGTAGTTGTTGCAAATATAGAAAACTTCTGGAAGAGCCTCATTTTGATCAAGAATGAACTCAGGAATGGTTAAGGAGAGGTGAATTCAAACCAAGAAATGAAAAGTTAATATTGGAAGCTCAAGATAGTGGGCTACCTACATGCTGGTTTACAAAGTCCATTGAACATGTGGGAGAAACAGACAAATGTAGGTTTTGTAAAACCGAATTGCAAACAGTCACACACCTTGCTGCTGGTTGTGACACACTAATGGCAGAAGGACTGTATACTGAAAGGCATAATAATGTGCCAAGACTGTTGCACTGGTGATTGTGCAAACATTATAGTAATGAAGTGGCTGAAAGACACTGGAAATATGAGCTACAAAGCATCACAGAAAATGATGAAGCTTATATCACATGGGATCACCCATTACCAACAGTTCAAAAGACAGATGCTAGAAAACCGGATATAGTGGTCCAAGAAAAGAAGACAAAAATAGCATTGATCATTGAAATCGCCACACCCAGTGACTATAGTGTCTTGTGTACAGATAGACACAAAGTCATAAAATACCAGGATCTGCAGACAGAAACGAAAGCAATGTGGAAGAAACATACTCAGACAGTTCCAATAGTAGTAGGAGCAATGGGTCTTATTAAAAAGAATTTACAATCATATTTAGATATGTTACCAATCCATGTAACCCCGTATGAATTGCAGAAGGAGTCATTACTGGGCACATTGTGAGTGCTGTGAAGAGCACTTTTGGCTAACATCAAAGAGTGAAACAATACTAATTTCATGAACTTTAATTGTACTTTGACTTAGGAATGGGGTCCATTCCGGTCATGGTATTAGAAACCCAAAACACTTGGAGAAATTAAAAAGAGACAAACATAACTGCAACATTGTAGATGTGCACGTGGGGGTTAATGTGTTGTGGTGAAAAATCCTGAGGGAGATGAGAGAGACATGTCTGATCTCTGCATGCATGTCACCCAAGACACTGACACTGAGTGAAATCCTCTCTTCTCAATGAATGATGACCAGGTACAAAGGAAAGTTGATTTACTTCAACAATTGTCTTTTTAGGGGGACCAGTTTATGTCAGCATGGAATGAGATGCCTGACAGTCTTACTTTATTTTAAAAGCAAGGTCTGCACCTCTCTTTCAAATGCTTCTGTATACTGGCTAAAGCCCTTACTGCTCCCATAGTGCTTTTTGAGGCATAATTCAGTTAATGAACATATGAATGTAGCAAATTTAGTAGTACCAAGACAGGATCAAATTAAGCTGTCTTTCCTCAGTACCAGAAGTCTAAAGAATGATCTGTCTGTCTTTGAGGCAGTCCTGCATTTAGAAGGTATCCATATAAGTTTAATCCCTGAAATATGGTTTAAATGCCCAGAATTCAATCCCTCCATACTGGGTTTAGTGCCTATTATGCCTTCAAGCCCAATGGTAATTGTGGTGTCTTGTCCATATTTGTCAGCGACCATACATCTCTACACAGATTCCCAAAGATCCACAAATGGAACTTATTGAACTTCAAATCACTGTAAATAAAATCAAACATTAGTTTAGTGTCTTTTACAAGACCTCTTCCATGACTCTGGAATTTCACATCAGGTTCCTTAATGTCATGGATGAACTCCACATAAATCAGAACTCCATCATTCTGGGGACTTTATTTGCCAATTGACCACAGTACCTACACCTCCAATGTAGGATATGCTCAGATGTTTTTCAGTCTAATAAATAAAAACTCAGTGGACCAGATTGATATTATTAAAACTAAAGGACAAAATATTCTTCACTTAGTATTTATAAATGTTGCATCATCATGCACTGTTAACTCCCTCTCTGATTAAAGACAAAGCATAAGCTTGTAACCTTTTCCCTCAAGCTACCTAAACCCACCTTAAACAATTTTATCAGAATTCAAAGACATCAAGTGCAAAAAATACCTTCAAATTCTACGATGAAGTCAAGAAATTCACTTATAACATCACCCCAGACATAACCTTAGCAGACAGAGTCACAAAGAAGTGTTATACCCATATCAATAAATGTTCAGAATTGGCAGTCCCATCCAGATCCAAGGCAAAATTTAAAATCAAGTCACCATAGTGGCCCACCAACATAAATAACATCTACAATACAAGAAAAAAAGAATCATTAAGAGTATATGAAAGATCTAAAGATGTCCCACCCCCACCCCCACCAAGGAAAATATTTAAAATAAATGTTCAGAATTGTCAGTCCCATCCAGATCCAAGGCAAAATTTTAAATCAAGTCACCATTGTGGCCCACCAACATAATACAAGGAAAAAAATCATTAGAGTATATGACCGATCTAAAGATGCCCCACCCCCACCCCCACCAAGGACAATATTTAGAATTTGACTAAGAATTTTAAAAAGGCTATTAGATCTACAAAGGCAGCCTATGAACTCAGGCCGGCATCTGATACCAAGGATAATTACACAATTTCATTAATTATTTTAGAAAACTAAGAAACAACACTCAACAATGTACAGAACTCATACCAAATGGTAAAATCTATTCAGCCCAGTGGACACTGACAGTATACTAGCAAATTAATTTAGTGTATATTTCACTCCTGAGATGACTATCCAGAGGCCTATGATGCTTTTGTCCCTCAACTCCCATATCATCACTAAAGAAAATGTTCTGAAAGTGCTGACCAAGACTAAAAATCCTTCCTCCACAGGACCAGATAATGTACCAAACTGTTTGATAAATAGTACCAAACATGCCCTGGTGGAACATCTGCATAAGCTATTTAATGTGAGCCTGGCTACAGGCTCAGTCCTGGGCTGTGGTTTACAGCACTGGTGATGCCACTCCATAAAGGTGGCCCTACTAATGAGCCTGGAAAGTATAGGCCCATTAGCCTGATGAGTCTCATTTGTATGGCCGTTGAACACATTGTAATAGACCTGATTAAAAATGACATTAAAAATCTCATCATGCTAGATCCACAACAATTTACTTTTATAAAAGTAGATCCTGTCCAATGAACCTGGTAAACCTTTTTGAATAAGTAATGCAAGTTGTTGATAGCAGTCTCACTGTTTATACAATCTACCTCGATTTAGCCAAAGGCATTTGACACCATTCCTCCATGCTAGCATAATTAATAAACTAAATGCATTACAAATAGACTCTTATATAGTAAGATGGATAGCAATCTGGCTAAAATACAGAACCCACAGGGTGCAGGAGGCAGGGGTAGCATCAGGGAACATGAAGGTGATGAGTGGTGTTCTTCAGGCCTCATTGCTGTGACCGCTTTTGTTCAGTATTTACTTCTCTGACCTACAGAATAAAAGTTAAGACCTACGGCTAACTACAGTTGTAGATGACTGCAAATTGGAAGTCACTGTCAAAGCCCTCTCTAACAAAGAAGTCCTCCAGTAGGAATGTAGACTCATAAATGCCTAATGTACTGAAAATGGACTTACATTAAATTCTTAAAAATATTTGGCAGACAGATGACATGCACACCATAGTGCGTTGACAATACCTCACTTCAAAATGAACATATAGCTAGTGACATAGGAAGGAGGGTTGATAACTCCCTCTCCTTTGATTACCATGTAATAGTGGTTGTCAGGAAATCTTTCTACTTGTTGCAGCTGATCACCAAGGGAATATTATCAAGCTCTAACGATGCTGCCTCCTTGTATTTAGCACTTATAAGACTAGTTATAAAATACAATGGCCCCCTCAGAATACACCTCACCAGCCATATCAAACAATTGCAAATACCCCTGAGGATCCTAACAAAGAGGATCAGAGGTTCAAAAGGCCTGAGCTACCAGAAAAGACTAAAAGTGATGTCCCTCTTTTCTTGTGTTTTATAGGCTCCTCAAAGGAGACCTACTCCTTGTTTTCTGAGCAGTCAGAGACCCAGTAATTCAGGATCTCTCCTACCTTCTCAAATGAAATATTCCCACAAATACTAGAACACAGGATCAAAATCAACTTTATCAGGTCGCTAAAACAAAGTGGAGAAGCAGAAGCAGACACATTACTCAGTGTCTCACATACCTCTACAATAACCTATCCTGCAGCTGAAATAGTAAAATATACGGTTTTCCTTCAAATGGGACCTAAATAACTAGATGGGTATTCCTACATTAACCCTGGACATGACTGGTCTAGCCCTCCTTCAGAGAAGAGCTACAGACTATGGTGGGAAATGGCAAGGCTTAAGAGTTGCACGACTCAGTAACCTTGAACTTCCTATGATTCCTATAAAATGCACTCTCAATTACTTTGCATAGGAGAACTTTGAACTATAGTATGTGAAACAGTAGTTCTTCCTTCCTGTAATCTGCCTTCAGAGTCAGTGGGCAGGATTCTGAGAATTTCTCTCCACCCACATTAAGTGCCCAACATAGGACACAGAAGGGGTCAGAATGGAGAGATGAAAAGTCAGCAACCAAAGGAGAGTAGTAGTAGTGCTGAAACTGAATTCATCCTCAAGTCTTGGTGAGTACCTTGACAAGGTGGACCCCATTTTCACAAAACCTCACCAAGGCGACACAGATATATAGACTGCATTTATATAGCATATATCATGGATAGAAGTAAGTCAAAAACAAAAAAAGATAGCTAGACCCAGGATAAAAAGTGCCCAATCCTGGTAGGCATACTGGTGCCAGGACTGGAAAAGATGACAGTGTACAATCCTCAAAACATGAAAACAGTACTACAATGGGGCCAGGCCAGGCCCAGGGGGAGGATGGCCCCCCCCTGTTGTAGAAGGAAGTAGTAGTCCACAAAAATTACAAAAACTGATAGGCCAAAGAGCCATAAAGACGATAAAGTGGACTATTGAGAATAAGAAAGAAAAAAGAAGTTATGTACTCACCATAACGTTCCATCTGAGTAGTTATACTTAATTTTTCTGCAACCTGTGGGTATTCGTATCCATATCGGATCCAAGCCAGCAAATTATTTTCTAGCATCTGCTCCAAACTCCGAGCTCTTCCCCCTACCCATAATGCAGCACCATCACCTGCCTTCCCTCAGATCGAGTTTGCTGCAACTATACACATTAGCAACTCAGCCTAAAGAACCCAACATACTTATGGATATGATAAGGTCAGGGGGACGGAGGGAGGGAAGGTTGAAGAAAAATGAAGTATAACTGCTCAGATGGAACGTTATAGTGAGTACATAACGTCTTCATCTGAAGTAGTTAACTTCATTTTATCTGCAACCTGTGGGACAGAGTCCCCAGCTACTTAAATCCTGGGAGGCCCTCATGGAAGGATATTCCTGAGCACCGCAGAGCCAAAGGATGCTCTTCCTCTGGAAATCAGGTCTAATTTATAATGAGAAATGGAGGTATGTGAATTTGCCCAAGTTGCTGCTGCGCAAATGTCATCCAAAGAAACCCTATACCAAAAGGCAGCAGAAGTCACCATGGACCTGGTAGAGTGAGCTTTAATTATACCAGGAGGAGATAAACCTTTTGCTTTATAAACATACAAAATGCAAAGAGTGATCCAACTAGCTAAGGAAACCTTGGAGATGGCCTTTCCCAAAAAAGGTTTGGAAAAGGAAACGAACAATTGGTTGGACTTGCGGAATGACTTTGTTCTATGAAGATAGAAACAAAGTTGTCTATGAACATCTAACAAGTGAAGTTTATATTCACCCTTGTTTTGGAGATTGGGAAAGAAAACGGGTAGATTAATAGACTGGTTTATATTTGATTCAGATGCCACTTTTGATAAGAATGAAGGATTTGTACGAAGAAATACCCTATCCTTATGGAAGTTCAAATAAGGAGGCACGGCAGACAAAGCCTGAAGCTCAGAAACCCTCCTGACTGATGCAATAGCCACTAAAAAGGCTGTCTTCCAAGACAAAGATTTTAGCTCCACTGAAGCTGCAGGTTCAAAGGGGGGAGCCACCAATGCTTGGAGGACGAAGGTAAGGTCCCAATGAGGCACCGAATCTTTGACAGGAGGATGCAAAAGAAAAGTGTCTTTAAGAAAAGCCTTACACAGCCTAGAAGAAGCTAAGGCGATGTTATCTTCCCCAACATGAAAATTAGAAATGAAAATTAGAAATGGCTGCCAACTGTACTTTCACCGTGGAGAAGCTAGCTCCTTGCTGAAAGATACTAGTCAAAAAAATCTAACACCACCGGAACAAGGGCTGTAAAAGGATCCAGGTTCCTGTAAGAGGCCCAAATGGAAAAACACTTCCATTTACTGCAATAAACTTTCCTAGTGGAAGCTTTAAGAGAGGCCACTAGTATAGATTTTACAGGGGATAAAAGACCGGGAGTCCTGGCAATCAATGGAACTGGAGCAACCAAGCTGTCAGCTTAAGGCTGTCCAGGTTGGGCGGGCAAGCACCCGAAGGATGAGAGATTAGATCCAGGCAGGGATCCAGAATCCAAGGAGGAGTTAGAAGATGAGACCAAAGGAAGGGCAACCAAACTTGGCGAGGCAAGAATGGGACAACGAGGATCACTTTGTACCCCAGTTGGCAAGCTTTCTGAAGGAACTTTGGAATAAGTGGTAATGGAGGGTAAGCATACAGAAGCCTGGGGGGGGGCAAACATGGACTAGAGCGTCGCTGGAGGCTTTCCCTGGGGAGGGAATCAGAGCAAAGAACTCACTGCACTTCGCGTTGGAAGGAGATGCGAAGAGATCACAGTAAGGCTGTCCCCATTCAAGGAAAATCTCCTCCGCTACTGACTGTTTCAGAGACCACTCATACGGCATCAGAATAGCCTGACTCAATCTGTCCACTAAAATGTTGGAGTGTCCCGGGATGTGCGTTGCAATCAGAAACCGACTGGTGGAAGTCGCCCACTCCCATACTCTCATGGCCTCGTGACACAGGGGATAGGATCTGGTTCCCCCTTGTTTGTTGACATACCAGACAACCAACATGTTGTCTGACTGTACTGCAATTATTCCGAGACGGGGGATAGTGTGAAAGGCTTTCAACGCTAAAAGCACTGCCCTCATCTCTAGGACATTTATGTGCAACTTGGTCTCTGTCTGGGACCACATGCCTTGGACTGTCCTTCCCAAACAGTGTCCCCCCACCCGAGTTGGGAGGTGGCCGTGGTCACTGTGGCTTGGACTGGGGATGACACAAAGGGGCGTCCCTCTGCAACCTCCGGTGAACTTAACCACCAAAGGATGGACGTCCTGCAGGTGTGACTGATCCTGATCAGAAAATCCATGGGCAGGTCTAGCCAAGACTATTGGACCGCCAGAATCCATTGAAGAACCTGCATATGAAGGCATGTGCAAGGAAGAATAGATATAGAGGCAGCCATGGAGCCCAGAGCCTGGAGAACATCGCTCATCTTTGGAAATTTGAGGTTCACTATTTAAGCTATATGACACCTGAGATGTAAGATCTTTTCTGGTGTTAAGAAAACTTTTAGCTGCAAAGTGTCTAGCCGTGCCCTGATGAAGTCTAGAACTTGTACTGGTTGCAATTGGAATTTGTGAACATTGACTGTAATCCCCAATCGATCTGCCAAGAGAAGAAAGTAGTCTTGGGCCAGACACAGAAGACACTTGGTGGATGCAGCGAACAGCCAGTCATCCAGGTACGGAAAGACCTGAATTCCCTGAAGCCTCAGGTGAGCTGCTATGACTACCATTACCTTGGTGAACACCCTGGGGGCTGTGGTGAGACCAAAGGGTAGAGCTCTTAAATGGAAGTGACTGGCTCCCAGCCAGAAGCAAAGAAACCTCCTGGAGCTTCTGTGACCTTTGTTATGGTAGTAGGCATCCTGGAGGTCTAACGAGCACATCCAGTCGCACACTCGGAGATAAGGTAGAATGGACTGTAAGGTGACCATTCGGAACTTTTTGTGGCAATGGACAGGTTCAAGGTTGACAAGTCCAAGATGGGCCTGAGGTCCCCCATCTTTTTTGGCAGTAAAAAGAACCTGGAGTAAATGCCTAATCTTGACTGGCTGAAGGGGACCAGTTTGATGGCTCATTTTTGAAGTAGCTTTAAAACCTCTAAAGCTGTGGCCTCACTGTGAGCGGGTGGAACATCTGGGAGGTGTCTTGTAGGCCCCGGTGGGGCAACAAATGGGATAGTGTAGCCTCTGGATATTATTTGTAGCACCCAACGATCTGCAGTTATGGACTCCCATGCCACTGGGTGCAATGACAATCTCCCCCCGACAGCCTCCAGAGTAGAACAGTCGGGAAACTCCTCAGGGCTGTTGGGCAGGCCTGTCACAAAATGGTTCTCTAGACCCGAAATTCCTAGGACCCCCTCTACCTCTGGGTCGGTGTCAATCCTGTTCTCCTCTGTCTCTGGGGGAATAGTTGTCCTGAGACTCCCGGGAAAACTGAGATTTCCGGAACCACATCTTCTTTTTCCCTCTTTGATTCCTAGAAAAGGACCGCTGAGGGTTAGAGAAGTGGATCCCAAAGGCAGACAAAGTCTTCCCGTCTTTTTCACTCTGGACAAGAGTGTCATGTACTGTCTTCCCGAAAAGGGAGGAACCGTCATAGGGGGCATTAATAAATGATGCCTTGAAAGGGTCCGCAAACTGACACAACCTGATCCAGGTGTGAAGCCTCATGGCTACGCCTGTCCCAGCCACCCAAGCTGCTCCTTCCGTAGCGTAGGAAAGGAGATGCATGGACATGATCGATACCGACTTCAGAGTCGACATTTTCGCGGAGAACAGTTGTTTGTCTTGCTGCGATAAGGACTCTGGGGGGGACTCAGCAAATTCTGAGACAAGGTTTCGCTGAAGCCGGATAACATGTGCCAAATAGTTCAGCGCACGGATGGAAAAAGTCACTGACAAATAAACACGCTTCCCAAACCTATCCACCGACCTGGACTCCTTGTCTGGAGGGTGGACTGAGGAACTCTCCTGTGCTTGTTCCTTCTTGGTGGCTGCTGTGACCACCATAGCATCAATAGGAGCTCCTTTAGACCACGGTTATCTGTCGGTGGGAGGAGACAGAATCTTGTCAGGGCATTTGGGGATAGGCTCTACGGTGTCAGGCTCCTTCCATGCCCACGTGGTAATAAGGTCCACCAAGGGATCCGCTGGTGGGGACACCCAGGAAGTAGATGGGCCTATGCCAAAGGCCTCCAGGAACACGGACTCATCTGTAGAAGGTTTTGGGGCTGAAACACCTCCCCTCTGGTGGAGAATCTCCATGATGTCTCTGAAGGAGACATCTTCAGAAGGTGACCTGGGGGAACCTTCTCCTTCCTCTAAATCTGTGTCAGTAGTGAGGGACTCAGGAGAGTCCAAGTGCCTCTTTTTGCATTTGCACTTATGGTTGCCCTCTTCAGTGGGACACCCCGAAGAGAACTCGTGAGCCACAGGGGTTTCCTCAGAGGGAATAACTTGGGGGCCCTCTGGCACAGGCTGTCCTTGAGACAGGATGAAGGGAGTAGATGCCAAATACAGTGGGGTCTGAGTGGAATCCGAGGAGATGGGCTGGGGTCTCAATCCTTGGGAGAGAACCCTCTCCACCACTTCGAATGCCAATGGAGAGCGTACCTCCTTGGCACCCAGCAAGGAAGAAGCCCTACCCGGGTCCGAAGCAGGGATCAGAGCCGAAGCAAGGGTAGCCTGAAGTCCAAGGGAACGGTTCAGATCCAAACAAGCCGGAGCCGAAGAATAATCCATTCCCTCAGGTCCGACTCCCTGTCCACGGCTCCAAGAGTCACCCGGATCCAAACTAGCCAGATCCAAGGAAATCAACGTAACAGCCGGAGTCGAGGTTGGAGAAACCGTCGGCGCTGAGCTACCAGCTCCAAGGAGCCTCGGATCCAAGAACCCCAAAACAGTTGCCCGGATCAGGGAAGGAGAGATGGGGTGGGCATAGATGTCCCCCCCTCCAGGGGAGAGGGGCCTGGCAAGACAACCATCTGTATTTTGGCCTGAAGAAATCTCCTCATCATCCTGTCCATGTCTAAGTCCAATATGCTCCGAGTCGATCGTGAAGAAGCACCCTATTCAGATCTCGCTGATCTGCGCAGTAAGGGTGAGGAAGGATCCAAAGATTCCAGCGGCTCCAGCATGAATGGGGTGATCGGAGTTGTGGAGAAGCTGGCCTCAAAGTCTTAGAAGGAGGGCTAAGGAAAGGCTCCCTGTCCAGGGATCTATTGCGAGGCCTATCCCTCCTTCTTTTTTTATCCTCCCTGCACCTTTCTCTGTCCTTATCTCTGTCTTTTTTCTTTTTGCTTGTCTGCCCCAGCACCAGAAGAAGCAGGAATTTGAGTCCCTGTCTGGGTGAGAGATTTGGTGGGAGTACCAGAGACAGAGACCGAAGCAGAATCCAGCATAGAAGCAGGGAGAAGACCCTTGGCGACCAATTTGGCCTTTCGATCCCTGAGAGCTCTTGGGTTAAAACTCGCACAGATAGCACACTGGGTGGATAAATGGGGCACTCCCAAACAAATTACGCACAGAGTGTGACCATCAGCCAGTGAGAGCTTGTGGCAACACTCTGTACATTTTTTGAAGACTGATTTAGGCTGATCAGCCATAGGTCAAAACCGAACTCCACCTCCCTACAGAAAGGATACAACGCACACACGTGCTGAGGGAAAGTGGGCTTAACAGCAACTGACAAGACAAAAAAACTTTTTTTTTTTGAACCGACGAACAAAGAATTATACTAATGGGGGAGGTAGGATACACTAACGATCACAGACACACTAAATAGGAAGAACAGTCCCAACTTACTTATTCCTGAGCTCAGAGCAAGGAGACCCGATGCTCGCTGTGGCATGGCAAATGAGATCTGAGGGAAGGCAGGAGATGGTAGTGCATTGTGGGTAGGGGGAGGAGCTCAGAGTTTGGAGCAGATGCTAGAAAATAATTTGCCGGCTCAGATCTGATATGGATCCGAATACCCACAGGTTGCAGATAAAATGATGTTAACTACTTCAGATTTATGTATTGTTACTATTATGCAAAAAGCCCAGAATTTCCAGAGACAAGATATACAAAACGATTATGAGAGAAATTAGAGGAAAGAAAAATACTTCCACAAGAAAAATTGTCCAAAGCTTCAAATGATAATTTGTGTTCATTAATACAACAGATTTCTGAAAAACAGTATATAGATCAAGAAACGTTTATTTGTTTCGAAAAAGAAGCATCTGAGGAAGTGCATAAATATAAACAACAAAACCCAAGATATATTTGAAAAGTACAAAAAAGAAATATGGACATGGGAAAGAAAGAGAGATTTGATATAATGCAATATTTATGCAAAGGAGAAAGCCAAATTAATCAATGTAAAGAAAGTAGTCCCAAAGATATTTGAAGAGAAATACAGGCAAAGGCATCCAGATATGGACAATTTCACAATAAAAAAAAATATCACAAAGATGGAATGTAGAAAAGAAGATCAGTGAAGCAGAAGTTAAAACATAGAAGCTGAAGTTATGGAATGCCTACGAAGTGAAGGATTTGATGTAGAAGGTCGAACACAGTTTACATCACAGTAAGATGGAGTGAGTCTCCAAAGCAGGGAGAAACAGGAAGATCAGCAAACATCTGAAGAAGAAATATGGACATGGGAAAGAAAAAGAGAATTAATATAGTGTAATATTTATGCAAAGGAAAAAGCAAAACTAATCAATACAAAAAGAGCAGCACCAAAGATATTTGAAGAGGAATACAGACAAAGGAATGCAGACATGGAAAACTTACAATACAAAAAATAAGAGGACAAAGAGGAAAAGTAGAAAAGGAGATTAGTAAAGGAGAAGTTAAAGAAATAGAAACTGAGGTTATGAAGTACCTGCAAAGTGAAGGATTCAGTGTAGAAAATCTAATTCAGAAAGCACCACAACAGGATAGAGTAATAGACATCCAAATTAAGGGGAAACCAGTGGAACAGGAAGCAATTGGTCAGGTGCCATATGAAGATACTTTGGAGCCTTCTACAAGAAAAAAGTATAAATGTTCACTTGAAGCTAGACAGCAAGGGAAGGAACAAGAAATTATGGAAACTGATGCAGTCAATGTTGAGGAGTGATATGCCAGTGAGTTCCCATATGATAGAGCAACGGACGGCACAGGATGAAATTGATGAGACTACGTCACGGGAAGATGCTATAGAACTTTATATAGAATGCCCACAGGAATTGGAAAACAAGGGATTTGCCCTCAGGTTAGAAGAAAATGAGCTAAGAGAAGAATTGCTTGATGTAATACACATGGATAGATATATCAAGATCAATTAAATAAATAGACTGCAGAAGGTTAATAAACCCAAAAAGTCAGATGTCTGAGAAAACAAATGAACACAGTAATTAGGACTGTTCATAGAGATCATGTGATATAACAGAGGTAAACAGGATATATTACTGTGCAGCTAAATTAATAACTGATAAAGTTCTGCCACAAAATCACAGGGTATTGAGGGAAAGGAAGGGGAGAAATCGAATACCGTCATGGAAATATCAAATAGAGAAAATTATAAAGCAATTAAGCCAAGAAGTGTCACTGTTAGAAGACTATAGAAAAGAGAACAGCTCAACAAAATATTAAGAAAGATAGATGTGATAAAAGCAATGTGCAATATTAGAACAAGTGACATCCTTCTACTATGCCTAAATATTAGAAGTATATCCAACAAAGTCCATGAACTCCATGCCACCATAGACTTGTACTCCCCAGATATAGTCATCCTGACAGAAACCTGGCTAAAACCTCACATTACCAGTGAGCAAATACTCCCTACAGGCTACGGCATACTAAGAGTAGACCGGCTAAACAAAAACGGAGGTGGTGTAGCTATAATATTTAAACAGCATCTAAACATCCAGATCTTAAAATCATCAGCTCCACAAATAGGCAATGAAGAAATAATATATACCAACCTCAAAATTAACCAAAACAAAACCATCAACATAATTGGATGCTACTTCCCACCTGGCCAAAACATCCCTCCCCTAGAAAACCTCCTCAGCTGGTCTACCCACCATCTCCCCCAAGAAACTATCATCTTAGGTGATTTCAATATTGACTGGCAATCCTGTTCTGGCAACAATCCAACCCATCATGTACACCTTCATGGCTTCACTCAACTAGTCCAGTCACCAACCAGGATAAATAAAACTCCACCAAGCACACTACCCTGGATTGGATACTAGTCAGTAAGAGCCCCCAGTCATATATAACAGGCTGCTTATCAGATAGCCTCAGTGATCACTCCCCAACATTCCTACTCAAAAATACCTATACCAAGCTAAACCTGTCATCTACCGTCAAATACGTAAAAAACTAAACTTTAACCCACTCACAATCATCTCATCCCTCAAAGAATGTAACTGGCATCCTCTAAAGTACCTCAGTCTAGATGATACAGTTGAATTTTTAATACTACCTTCCTGAACATCCTTAATTACCATGTCCCCATAAGATTCTCCAGAACCAAAGCACAACCCTCCCCATGGCTACAGAAAACCACTAAGTCAGAAATGAAAAACAGGGATAAAGCCTGGGAGCACAGGTGCAAAACCAAAACCCCCTCAGCTAGACAGAAATTCCTAGAACTACGCAATAGAGTCAAAAAGCTAATAAAACAGGACAAATCCCAATACTACCAGTCTGCCCTAGACTCCTCACAACACAGCCCCAAACAATTCTGGTCCTCCATAAACTCCACCCTCCACCCAGGTAAAGTCAGTACTCCTCCTAACATCCCTCACTCCTCAGAAAATATTGCTACCTCATTCAACACACACTTCACCCAAACCATACTATCACTAGCTAAACAACACAACCCCCCTCCCCTCCAACCCATACCTTCAACTAGTAATCTCCCCACTGCCTTCTCTTTTTCTCCTGTACCTACCTCGAACATAAAAAAACTCTTAACTAAACTTAAACCCACCAAATTAGCAGCAGACAGCCTCCCAAGTGAATACCTACAAATCGCAGCTGATGCTCTGGCCTACCTAGTATCCATCTTGATTAACCGATCTCTGTCAGAAAGTTACGTTCCCACACTGTGGAAAGTATCACATATAATTCCCCTCCACAAAGGCGGACCCTCTGCAGAACTAACCAATTACCGCCTCATAGCTATTCTCTCTCCACTCTCCAAAATACTAGAGAGATGCATACACTCTCAGGTCTCAGACTACCTCCTTACTAACAACCTCTTTTGTAGTACTCAGCATGGTTTCCGACCAAACCATAGCACCACCACTGCCTTACTCTCCTTTACTAACACTATCCTTCAGCATAAAAACAATGGCTATCTCTCCTCTGCTACTTTCCTAGACCTATCTAAAGCATTTGACATGGTCCCACACAAACAACTTATCTCTGTCCTCAATAACCTATCCTTCTCACAATCAGTCACCAACTGGTTTTAGAGTTACCTGTCTGACCGCCAACAATCCGTTGTATGGCAGAATGACATATCTCCCCAACTACCTGTCTCCATAGGGGTTCCCCAAGGATCCATCCTTGGACCCCTACTCTTCTCTGTTTGCACCAATAATCTAGCCTCTGCCACCAAACATGGCACACTCATACAATACGCAGATGACTCAACCATCATCTGCTCAGTCCAGTCCCTACCAAAACTGCAAAAAGTCACACAGGAAGCCTTTTCCTCTGTTGAAACATGGTTATCCGATGCCCGATTAATACTCAACCCAAACAAAACTAAACTACTCATCTTCCAACCCACCAAACATACTCAAAACAACTCTCACTTTAACATCACGGCAAAAGACAACACCACTATATACCCAACTGAACACACCAAATTGCTAGGAGTGGAAATAGACAATAAACTAAAATTTGACATTCACATATCTATGACTATAAAAAAAGTCCACAAAAAAACTAGGAGAGTTATACAGAAATAAGCAATTTCTCACCAAAGCAGCAAAGATTTCAATAGCAAATTCCCACCTTATCTCCACCCTACTTTACGCCTCCCCAATATATACCAACCTAAGGCAATGTGATCTAAACAAGCTAGAGACCTGCTACAACAAAATCGCCAAATTTGCCACAGGGGCATCCTACCATAGTCACCACTGTCTCTCACTTGCTGAACTGGGCTGGCTTGAACTCCCTCACCTCCTTCAGTGGTATCAACTCTCACTTGCCCACAAACTAGTAAACCATCCACTAAATGTCCCATCCCTCCAGAATCAACTCCAACCCTATCGCACCACCAGACCACTAAGATCCAGCAGCAAAAATCACTTGCAGATCACTAAAGCCAATAACTCTGCTGGTGAAGCACTATTCTCTTGCGCCATAGCCAAATTATGGAACTCACTCCCACCCACAATTACCTCCATACCCTCATGCACCCACTTCAAAACTTTACTAAAAGCGCAACTAAAAACATGCTGGCTATGCCCTTGCAACTCCCACTCTAATATCATCCACCCCATCCAACCACTACCTTTCTTTCCACTCCACTAACTACCTTGATTATAGTAAGCTCAGATGCTCATAAGCCTAGTACTTATTATACAGCAGGAACTTCTCATTATTACATTTGTTAATGCCTGTTATGTACTTCACAGATAAAGATTCTAGTTGTCTACTGATGTACTATGTTCTTCATCTGTAAATATGTTGTAAGTAATTGCTATGTAAATTGTTAATCACTATGTAATCCAATGTAAATACTGTCTGTTTATTTTAACTGTGGAGCTTTTGTCCCCGGGCCTCCACTGAAAATGGACCTATGTCCAGTCGGACACTCCCGGTCAACAAATTTAAATAAATAAATAAATAAAAACAGATCAGGATCTATCATGCACTATCGCAAATAATAAACAAGAAATTCCAGCACAGGCGAAACAACTTAGAAGATAAGAAGATAAATATAAAGGAAAAGTGCAAAATAAGCAATTTACTGATGACCCAGAAAGGTTTTATAGAGACCTGGGAAATAAAGTAAAAGGAATTGAAAGACCACCAAAAAAGAAGAAACAGATACATTTTATATAAGTATCTATGAAGATCCTGTGGGACATAACAAAGATGCTAAAAGGATAGAAGTAGTAAAAGAAAGAATAAGAAGTTTAAAGGTACAGGATATGAAACGGGATGAAGTAACAGCTAGAGAGATTGAAATAAAGTTAAGAAAAGCCTCTAACTAGAAAACCCCAGGCCCAGATGCAGTACCTAACTTCTGGTTAAAAGTATTAACATCTTTGCAAGAAGATTTAGCCATGAGTAAGAATTATTTATATGTGCACCCAGAACAGACACAACCTGGCTAACAACAGGAAAAACAATGGTCCTACTTAAGAGTGAACCTGCAAGCTACCCTAAAAATTATAGACCCATAACTTGCCTTCCGACGACATATAAACTATACATGGGAATTGATGCCGACAGAGTTTATAGTCACTTAGAAGAAAACCCAATTATGGCAGTAGAACAAAAAGGCAATAAAAGAAAGTCATATGGAACAAAACATTATTTGCTGTTAAATAAAGTTATAGTGGAAAACTGTAAAAAGGGGAAGAAACTAAGTATGGCATGGATTGACAACAAAAAAGCATTTGATAGTATCCCTCATTCATGAATAAAAGAGTGCTTAAAAATTTATAAGATACACCCCACACTGATCGACTACGTTACAGTGACCATGAAACAGTGGCAGACCACTTTGAAATTAAGCCATGATAAAGGACAAATTGTTACCTCAGGGTAAAAATTCAAAGGGAGATATTCCAGGGTGACTCTGTCACCGTTATTATTCTGCCTTGCCCTTAATCCATTAAGCTGTTTACTCAAAAGCTTAGGTTGTGGCTATAATCTGGCTCCTAGAAAACAAGAAAATGTAAAGACTTCTCACCTTCTCTTTGTCGATGATTTAAAACTGTATAGCTCATCAGATGAGGAACTGAAAGCACAACTGCAAATAGTCAAAACTTTTTCTGATGATATAAGAATGTCATTTGGGCTTGATAAATGTGCAAAAGCAACCTTTAAAGCAGGAAAACTGCAATGGCAGGAAAACATCAGTTGGGGACAAGAAAATAACTTGAGAAAGAAGGAGTGTATAAATATTTGGCACTGATAAAGGATCAGCAATAAAACACTAACAAATGTGAACAAAACTTAGAAGGAATAGTTCATAAGACTTAAATTAATCCTGAAAATATCACTGACATCTAGGAACAAAATCCAAGCTATAAACCAATTTGATCTTCCTGTCCAAACTTACAGTTTTGGACTGACTGACTGGCCCCAAAATGTGTTGGATAGATTAGGAAAACAAGAAGGATGCTTCATGCTCACCAAATGATTTATAAAAATCAGTGCATACAAAGATTATATATATTCCCCATTCCGAAGGAGGGATGGGCCTCCGTGAAATTGATTATATGTACAGATCTGCAATTGTGGGACTCTACACGTCTGCTGACCTCACAAGACCCAAACATAGTGAAAGTTTTGATCATGAGGAGAATAAATCTAAGATGACTTTTCTGCTTAATCTAGGAGAAGCTTATCGGCATCGAGCAGGAATGGAAATAAAACAAGAAGTAGATAAAAATCAGGCAACAGCTGAATGTGCCAAAAAAACAAATGGTGAAGGATTAGATGAGAAGGCAAGAAATGTGGAAAAAGCATAAATATAGTTGCAAGTATAGAAAACTTCTGGAGGAACCTCATATTGATCAGGAACAAACACAGGAATGGTTAAAGAAAGGCGAATTCAAACCAAGAGATGAAAGGTTAATATTGGTAGCCCAAGATAGTGGGCTGCATACACGTTGGTTTATAAAGTCCATCGAACATGTGGGAGAAACAAATGTAGGTTTTGTAAAACCGAATTGGAAACAGTTGCACACCTCGTTGCTGGTTGCGACATACTAATGGGAGAAGGACTATATAGTGAAAGGCATAATAATGTGGCAAGACTGTTGCACTGGGAATTGTGCAAACATTATGGTACTGAAGTGGCCGAAAAAATACTGGAAACATGAGCCACAAAGCATCATAAAAAAGGAAGAAGTCTACATCACTTGGGATCATCCATTACCAACAGTTCAAACGATAGATGCTAAAAAACTAGATATAGTGATCCAAGAAAAGAAGACAAGAGCAGCATTGATCACTGAAATTGCCACACGCAGTGACTACAGTGTCTTGCATACAGAGAGACACAAAGTCATAAAATATCAGGATCCACAGGCAGAAACAAGAGCAATGTGGAAGAACGATACCCAGACAGTTCCAATAGTAGTAGGAGCAACAGGTCTTATAAAAAAGAATTTACAGTCGTATTTAGATATGTTATCAAGACATGTAACTACATATGAACTGCAGAAAGAGTCATTACTGGGCACATTGCGGGTGCTGGGAAGAACACTACTGGCTGACATCAAAGATTGAAACAATACTAATTTCATGAAATTTAATCATACTTTGACTTAGGAATGGGGTTCATTCCCATCATGGTATTAGAAACCCAAAAGGCAAGGAGAAATTAAAAAAGACAGAGACATGATAAGACAGCACAGAGAAGCATCTCATTATCAGCTCATTACCATGTCTCTGAATTGAATTCTGCACTGTCAGACATGACCGTGCTAGTCTTCCCACAAGCAGCCCATACATTAAGTTAGCAAAGGCACTCTTGCATATAAACCCACAGACATTCTAACACCTATGCATACACACACACACACACACACACACACACACACACACACACACACACACACAAACACACACACACACACACACACACACGCACACACACACACATCCACTCATCTACCAACAAGCCCCTCACACTCACTCAGAATCATAGAAACACTTAATCCACCACACAAACACACCAGTAGACATGCTCCAATACACACACACACATACACACACACACACACACACACACACACACACACACACACACACACACACACACACCCACATACATTCAGACTCACAATCCCTTACCTACAGCACTACAACAACCCAGACTAGAGCCCTAGCTGGCTCATCTAGCGCCTGGTTCCATTCCCTAATCTGGCACCTTCAGCTCTAAGCTGAGAGGCAAATACAGGGTTCTCTGATTCTCGGTCTAGTGCTCCTCACAACCTGGGTCCATTTCTGTGCTCCTCGCAACCTGGGTTCAATTCTGTGCTCCTTACAAGCAAGGTCCAGTTCTGGGCTCCTCACAAAATGGGTCCAGTTCTGGTATCCTCAGCTCTGGGCTCCCTCCAACATGAGCTCCTACCTTAGCTATGCCTCTGACTCAGGCAGATACATAAGCAGACACACACACACACACACACACACACACACACACACACACACACACACACACACACACACACACACATATACATTCAGCCTCATTCATGCCCGCTGTAGACATACATACACACATCCACATATACACACTGACATGTTCTCCACCACTTTGGCTTTGCTGGACTTAACCAGTACCGTGAGTATTTCAATTGAAGTGAAAGGGGAACTGATGTCAAAAGACCATGTTCACTTTTTCCTCCTAGAATAGAATTTCACTTGCTGAGTGAGTAGGCTCTGCAGACTTTTCCAAGAGACAACAAAGGATAATTCGGATTAGCCACTCCCCCTTATTGCTGCATTATCATGGGGCTTCAGCCGCAAGACCATTCTCTGCACTAAGGTCCCCTTGAGGGGAAAATGATAGCTGGGAACCAGTCCAGAAATTAGAAAGGCTTATTGCAATGCAAAAGTTTTCTTAAATGACTTTTACTTCATGGAAGCATTTCTGAATCCCAGGAAAAGTTAATATGTGGAGTATATGCACCATTGTACCATGCTTCCCCCTTCTTTTTGCTACCTTTAGATTAATGTTAGACTGGTTTAACTATTCATTTAATTTGTTCATTGGCTTCCTTTCCAGCAAGTCCCACTTTTACCTTACACATTTGGAGACAGAAGAAAAAGACATAAGTGCTGCCACTACTCTACTGGATGTGAAAGGATTACACTGTCTGAACTTAGGATAGGGAAAGTGGCACCGTCAATGGTGACTGTCAGGTTGATATAAGGGCACATTCAATCAACCCTACATGGTAGCGCACTGTTTTGTATTCAGTACATGGCTGTACATGATATGTAGAGCCGTGCAACCACCTTAAACACCATGGTTTGTTAATTACAGCATAAGCAGCTGAATTGTATGCTAATCAACAATCCAAGATGGAGGAGCTATTTAACAAGCTATAAAGCAAATGTGTAGACTCAGTGCTGGCTTTTTCCGTGAATTCCAAAACCTACTGGGTTTCACACATTAGACCCATTATAGAGTACAACACCCCTTTTGGTATGTACCTCACAAGACATCTACAACAACTGGAAAGGCCTCAAAAATACCTCACAAACAGGATTACTGGCCTCAAACAGATGCCTTACGCAGACCGTCACAAAAAGCACCAGCTTTACTCCGTCGCATATCGCCTATTCAGAGGCGATCTCTGCCTAACATACAAAGCTATGTCAAACCCAGAGCTGTTGGACATGCTCCACTTAAAGAAATCCCAATCCCTCCGAGCTACACGCTCTAGGGACCTAAACCTTGTCAGCACAATAAACAGAACATGCTGGAGGGATAGATTCCTGTCCCAGAGACTTCCCAAACTCTGGAACAGGCTACCTATCTTTGTCAAACAGAGCTCCTCATTAACACTATTCAAGAAAAATCTTGATGATTGGATGGGTGATAGGAAATTCACCCCGGGGGTCACTTCTGTGGTTCTGCTTGACAGGGGCACAGGAAAATAATTTTCTTGGGTGGCAAAAGCCACGGTACCTTTTTGGCTAGGCTTGTATAAGCCCTAGGGCCAATAGCCTAGTACCTACCTATGAACCTATAGAATACAGCCACGGAAAGGAGTTTACACAGAAACAATGTTAGGGGCTGCTGTTGCTTTAATTCATGTGTACATGCAACAGGCTGAAGTCTATGCTGCTGCTGCTGATAGACACGGCCAAGAACAAGAAGAGTTTTCAGACCCCAGTTAACTTATTACAATCTGCATGAGGTGGAAATTGTAGAGTGCTACAGGGTAGATAGTGACACACTACAGGAACTCTGTAACCTCTCTTGTCCTCAACTCAGACCGAGGGAACCAATATCAGTGGAGACAAAGGTACGTGCAGCACTTAGAATTTTAGCTACATTAAATTTTCAGAGACGAACAGGGGACATGCTGGCAGTATCATAGGCATCAGCTCCAGAATCTTAAATCAATTCCTGAATGCTATGCTCCAACACTGCAGTGATCACATATAATTTCCCTGTACGCCTGAGGACAGGGCCACAAATATGGAACAGTTCTACCCTGTAGCGCACACTACCCTGAAGTACTCGGTGCCATAGATTGTACACATATATAAATCAAGGCACCACCCAGGGAACAGTGACAGATCTACATAAATAGAAAGGGCTTCCACTCAATTAGCTGCCAAGTGATGTGTAAAATTAAGGGAATAATCTTGAATGAGTTTACTGGCAACCCAGACAGTTACCATGACTCATATATTTGGCACACCTCCCAGCTGTATCAGATGTTTACCATGGGTGACAGCTCACAGAGTCATTCACTGGGGGATGCAGGTTATGAACTGGAATCGTGGCTGATGACAACCATCAGAAATGCACACGCACACACACACACACACACACACACACACACACACACACACACACACACACACACACACACACACACACACACACACACACACACACTGAAGAAAGCCATAATGAGGCACACTCTCAAACCAGAAATATTGCAGAGTGTGTGATTAGGCTGCTCAAGTCATGATTTTGGTGTCTAGATACTTCATGGGGAGCCCTGCAGTACAATACATGTACATTTACTGAAATCTTCACAAGCCATGCCATTCTTCGCAACATTATCCTGAGAAAACAGCTTCAGTGGGATAAACAAGGGGAGGAGGCACATATCCCACCACCAATGGTAAGGTCACCATAGCCACATGCAGGTAAGGATTCAGAGGGGGAACCAACAACTGCTGTGGGTGTAGGCAGACCATAGGCGTACTCAATATGCCCTTGCATTGACTAACAGGAAAAGCATAAAACGCTCACTCACCACCTAAGGGACTAAAATCTTTATTCTACGTGCAGACATATAGTAACATTGATGCCAGGCAACTCTCACAACCTTTACCTACCCATGTAATGGCTGTGTATGTCAAGCACCAAACAGACTCAGCCCTGAACTAAAACCATAGTAACTGCTGGAGTGTTAAAACTGAATCATGTAATACAAATGAATGACATATCCTTGCATGTTGTTACTTGGTAATGTAAGTACGTAAAAGATAGGTGATTTGTACAGCAATGACTTTAACATGTAACAGCAGAGACTTATGTGAACACGTGTTCTCTATCAAGTAATAGGCCGCAGGCATCAAAGATTCACACATTCATACCTCTCAAAAGTACTGATGGTCACTGAATGCCCCCAGTTTTGCCCTCAAACTTTTGTACTGGAAAATCATTAAAGAGAGAAGTTAGAAACTAATGAGACTCATTTCAGTTTCAGGTTTCACAACCCTCAGAAGATTCTTAAAAATACTGATGAAAATAACTGTTTTGATTCTATCAGCTGTCTAACTTTCTAAGACCACAATATTAGTTAAAAGTACAACTGGCAAAACATCACAAACACAGACATACTAAGCACTAAGTCAGCTATGCACCCTGAGCATCAGACACAAAGCTTATGTATCCCTGAATCCAAAAGATAGAAAATAAGGATATGGCACAGTTATCATCACTTGCACAGTGTGTTGTGGTGTTGGTGATGGTGGCGGGGAAGGGGGGGGGGGCAGAAAGCCTAGGCTGACACAAAAGGTACATGAGCGTGTGTGAGTAAGAGAAGCAGGCAGACATTTGGAGAAAGTAACAAAGGGCCAGCGAGACAGAATGAGCTGTAAGATTCACAGCTGAACCATATAACGTGTGTGTGTGTGTGTGTGTGTGTGTGTGTGTGTGTGTGTGTGTGTGTGTGTGTGTGTGTGTGTGTGTGTGTGTGTGTGTGTATGGGGCCTCCAGGTGAAATTGGTGTGAGTGTCTACAAGAACACTGCCAAGCTCTGTGCTAGCTTTATGTCTTCATATTTCAGCTAGCTCTATATCTTCGTATGTCAGACAGGTTTGAGATGTGCATGGTAGAGGTGGCAATTCATCATTGTCATACCCGACCATGAGTTGCACTAGCACATTCATGTCCACAGTCAGATGTACTGCTGCTACCTGAACATGAATTGTGGCTGCTGCAGGAGCTCCCCTCAAGAGGATACCCAGGACCACAACCCCATGGCCTACTATATCTGGGTGTGGACACCTCAACCAGTGATGGATCAGTGGAAGTAGTGCCACTATGGAAGCATGATCAGGCATGGCCACATCGGCTAATATCAGATGACGTGGCTGACCTATAACCACATGGATGCTGTCTGCCTCCCAGCAGATGATCCATCATAGACACTGTCCATTCCAACATGTTATTCATCCATTCCACTGAATCTGAAACACAGTGGAGACAGTCACACATATCAGCCTGTGCCACATCTACAACCCTAAGCATTTCTGTGGAGAATCTACTGGAATGTGCCTGCATCTCCATGATAGCCCTAAACATATGTCAAGTGGCACAGGAAGACACATCTGGATCAGGTAGAGGATGGACAGCAGGCCTCTTCCAAGCACCACTAACAACCCTCCTGCATGGCACCTCTCCCACACTTTGGCTACAGCCAGAGTCAACAGGCAGTAAAGCCACAGTAACCATCCTGCCCTGATTGAGAGTCTCACCCTCCACCTGTACAATATCTGAGGACTCACTGAAATGGATTGGGGTAGGCCTACTGGCTGTTTCTGATGGAATTACAGGGGATGGCTGAATGTCAACCTCAGTGACAATTTCAACCTCTACACCAACCAATTGTGCCTCTGTTTGGCCACCATTATCATCAGAGTCTGCTGATACTCTGACATCAGGTGGTAAAAGTCCCACACTTCCACTGTCAGGATCACCTGGGATAATAAGCAACAAACACATGAGTAAAATTAATACCTACACTACTACAGTCCAATATCTGCTAACAAACTAACAGTGGTGCCACTACTATGGACATCACAAACTAAATATTTAACTGCTCATCAGTACAGACATAAAAATGTTTGGCTTACCATGTGCAGATGATTGTAGGCTCCCTATGCTGGATGGTCCCAGAAGAAGTTAAGCAAACAGTAAGGACACCATCATCACAACAAACAGTAACTGAGGGGGCTAAAACTTTTTGCATTTATATGTACATTGATACTTTTAACAAGAACTTGGATTACACGTCCACCCCAAGCCCATGTGTAATCAAACAAAATGTGTTGTTAACCGTATCAATCTACAACTACCCCCCCAAAGAAATTTAATCTTAAACAGAACTTACGTATTGCTGTCAATATTTTACTATATAAAAAGTATTTGAGATGCATAAGGCTACCTGGAAGCTGTTCCTGGTGACATACTTGTCCTCCCTGAAACAGCAGCACTAACATCAATGGCATGCTCCCCGAATGACACAAATCAAACTCAGAACTACATAATCAGTACAACTTCTTCCAAGGAGAAAAGATTTATTGGTTAAGCAATTTTGTGAGAAACTTCTTCAGAACAAATACTTGATATAAATCACACCCTTTTATACCCCCCATTATACTGTCACATAATTCATTAAAACCAATGAAGTTAAAACAACAATCACCGTTAATTAAACACCATAAAATTTCAATTTTAGTAAAAAAGTGATAGAACAGGATTCATTTATGCCAGGGTAGCTACAAGCATTTAATAATAATTGCCATACCAACTCTCTTTTATCTAAATGTTCCTCAATAACCTAACCCTGAGCATTTTTTTTTCACTTCTTCAATGACTAAAAAATTAAAACTATGAGTCATATTTTTCTCAATGTGCCTATACAAGGCATTTGTAGTTTTTTGTACTTAATGTCAAGAGTATGTTCATATATACGCTTCTTTAATTTCCTACTACTCTTTCCTACATAAAACGCAAGACACTGATTGCACTGTGCTATGTAAACAATATTTGATGTATTGCAAGAGTAGTAGTCCCTTATATGATAAACACTTTGATTAATAATAAAATTGTCTGCAGTGTTGACATACCAACACAAGGAACACATTCCACATTTTTTAGTGCTACACATATCACTATTTGGAGTTTTCTTGATCTTTCTTTCCAAATAACTCTTAAAACACCTTCCTAAAATTTTCTTCACAGTTAAGTGATGAAATTATTTATTTTCTGGATGTAGAGATTGGGAAGGATTTAGAGAATTGTTGTTTTTATTCTACCATCTTCCGTAAGTCCACATTTTCTAATACATACTTGCATTTTTCAAGCTGGCATCCCAGGTATTAAAAGAAGGCAGTTGTTAAAGGGCAGATGGTGCGTATGGCTTGAATGGTTTTGAATATCAATATGTTTTATCATGAAACCAATAATGTGCTTGATATGTTTCGAAAAAGAGGATATCCAGAAAGCTTTTTAGTGGGTATACATAATGTAGTAGTAGCTAAAAGGAATAATGGATTCTATACCCTTATTTTAAGAAGAGGTGGTTTAGATGATAACAATCAGGCAACATCACTGCCCATATTACAACAGAATAATAATTATAATAACTTTAGAGATAGTTTTATTACAACTTTTAGTGTGGACGGCCAACAGATATTTGATTGTTTAAGCAAGAATTGGGAAGTATTTTTAAGTAATACTGAAATAGTAGAAAAGGTGGGAAAAACAGTGATAGTATACAAAAAGGAAGGTGTTTTAAGAGTTATTTGGAAAGAAAGATTAGGAAAATTTCAAATAGTGATATGTGTGGCACTAAAAAAGGTGGAATGTGTTCCTTGTGTCGGTATGTCAATACTGCAAACAATTTTATTATTAATCAAAGTGTGTATCATATAAGGGGCTGCTATTCTTGCAATACATCAAATATTGTTTACCTAGCACAGTGCAATCAATGTCCTGCGTTTTATGTAGGAAAGAGTAGTAGGAAATTTAAGAAGTGTATATACGAACACACTTTTGACATTAAGAACAAAAAAACTACAAATGCCTTGTATAGGCACATTGAGAAAAATATGAGTCATAGTTTTAACTTTTTAGTCATCGAAGAAGTGAAAAAAGATGCTCAGGGTTGGGTTATTGAGGAACATTTAGATAAAAGATAGTTGGTATGGCAATTATTATTAAATGCTTGTAGCTACCCTGGCACAAATGAATCCTGTTCTATCACTTCTTTACTAAAATTGAAATTTTATGGTGTTTAATTAATGGTGATTGTTGTTTTAACTTCATTGGTTTAAATGAATCATGTGACAATATAATGTCGTGTATAAAAGAGTGTGTTTTATATCAAGTATTTGTTCCGAAGAAGTTTCTCACAAAAGCGCTTAACCAATAACTCTTTGTTCCTTAGAAGACGTTGTACTGGTTCTTTAGTTATCAATGACATGCTGCTGTGCACTTTCCACTGAGCTGTCTAGATCCCTGACAATGGACAGATCTCTTCATTTGGTATCAGTGGTGGTTCTGTAGCAGATCCTCCCCTTTAGCCATCTGTTCATGGGCCACTGCAGCTATTCTCCTCCCGACAGATTATATCACGTCAGTGGCCCTATGGTGCACCTGATCATATGTCCTGCTCTGGTCACCTACTGTATTCATGTCAACCACTATCTACTACCAAATTTCAATTCTGCCGAACATATGCCCACATCCCCTCTCAAGCAGAAAGGCACTGCATTGTCTAAATGCTTCCACAATAACCTCATTTTCAGGATCACTGAAGAGGGTTTGTGTGGATTGGGATGCCTGAATGCCACAGTCCTAGGTGACATAAAACACAAAAGAATGATAACATACATAAATAACACATAAATGAATATTTAACATATAACACATAAAAGGTAGTATTTCACTATTACCCACTGGAGAAACATAAAACACTCAAGATATTCAAATATAAAAAAATGAAATGAGTGGATGTAACATATTACAATTACAAACAAAGCAAGGCTGGATCCAAAACAAGGAGAGTAACAATAGCAAATTTTGTTTGCACCAAAACAGAAATGCATTGTGGCTCCCCCACCCACAAAACAACAGGCAAATTACACATTTTGCTAACAAACCATTAGTGAAATGCTAAAAGTGCTATCAAATAACCTGCCCCTGAAACATGTGTACATATTTACCACAGTACATTCAATTTTATGCAATTGCCAGTCATGTCTACCTGTGGCCAGCACTCCCCTAAAGGTGTGCGTGGGCCATCCTAGAAAGCTAACACCCCTGTATCATTGACAATTTAGGACATTTACATTTCAGGGAAATAACAATAGAAGAGTGTAAAGAGAAAAATAGTTGTAACATTAGCACTTGTGATGACACTTAATAAGGCTGTACACCTGAGAAAGAAAAATGCCCTGACAAACATGCCTATACCATCAGTACACTTCTAAGAAATGCATACAGACAAAAGTAGCATTTGCTAATGCAAATACAGTGGATATAAAAAGTTTACACACCCCTGTTAAAATGCCAGGATTTTGTGATATAAAAAATGAGATCACAATAAATCATTTCAAACTTTTCCCACCTTTAATGTGACCTATAACCTGTATAATTCAATTGAAAAACAAACAAATCTGTTAGGGGAAAAATATAAAAAATAAAAAATGTGCAATACACTGGTTGCATAAGTGTACACACCCTTAAACTAATATGTTGTTGTGTGTGCACGCCCTTAAACTAATACTTTGTTGAAGTACATTTTGATTTAATTACAACATTCAGTCTTCTTGGGTAGGAGTCTATCAGCATGGCACATCTTGACTTGGCAATATTTGCCCACTCTTACTTGCAACAGCGCTCCAAATCTGTCAGAGTGCAAAGGCATCTCTTGTGCACAGCCCTCTTCAGGTCACCCCACAGATTTTCGGGTCTATATTGAAAGACCGAAAGTTACGAAGTGTGAACGCTCAGATGAGTGAAAATGCCGCAAATCAAAAATGTTATCGTGGGGGGCTGTGCCCCCCACACTCCCTGCTAAATATATATTCCAACTCAGAGATCTCACTACAGTGAAGAAAGGGCAAATATTCTAATCTTCATTGTACTGTGTTAAAAAAAAAAAAAACTTTGATTTGCGGCATTTTCGCTCATCTGAGCATTCACACTTTGTCACTTTCAGTCTTTCAATATGTAACCCAGATTTTCTATTGGATTTAGATCTGGGCTCTGGCTGTGCCATTCCAAAACTTTAATTTTCTTCTGGTGAAGCCATTCTTTTGTTAACTTGGATGTATGCTTGTGGTCCTTATCATGTTGAAAGGTTAAATTCCTCTTCATCTTCAGCTTTCAAGCAGATGCCTGAAGGTTTGGGGCCAAAAGTAACTGGTATTTGGAACTATTCATAATTCCCTCCACCTTGACTAAAGCCCCAGTTCCAGCTGAAGAAAAGCAACCCCAAAGTATGATACTGCCACAACTATGCTTCACGGTAGGGATGGTGTTCTTTTTGTGATGCGAAATGTTGTTTTTGTGCCAAACGTACCTTTTGGAATTGTGGCTAAAATGTTTAACTTTGGTCTCATCAGACTGTAACACATTTTCCACATGCTTTTGGGAGACCTGATGTATTGCTTTGCAAATTTTAGCCGAGCCTAGATGTTTTTCTGTGTAAGAAAAGGCTTCCTTCTTGCAATCCCACCCCATAGTCCAGACATATGGAGAATATGGGAGATTTTTGTCACATGTAGTACACAACCAGTACTTGCCAGAAATATTTGCAGCTCATTCAGTGTTGTTGTAGGTCTCTGGGTAGCCTCCCTGACCAGTTTTCTGTCTTGTCTTTTCATTAATTTTGAAGGGATGTCCAGTTCTTTGCAATGTCACTGTTGTCCTATATTTTCTCCACTTTTTTATGACTGTCTTCACTGTGTTCCATGGTATATCCAGTGCTGTGGAAAATTTTTTGTACCCTTCTCCTGACTGATACCTTTCAACAATAAGATCCCTTTGATGCTTTGTGAGCTTTCTATGAACAATGGCTTTTGCTGTAGCAGGCAACTGAGTAAATCTCAGGAAAATCCTACTAGGACAGCTGAACTTTATTTGGGGTTAATCAGAGTATCTTTAATTGATGACAGGTGTGTACCCAAGATGTCTGAATACTGTAATTAAATCAAAAGGTGCTTCAACAAAGTATTAGTTTAAGGGTGTGCACACAAAACAAAGTATTAATTTTAAAGGTGTGCACACTTATGCAACCAGCGTATTGTGCATTTTTTATTTTTTATATTTTCCCCTAACCGATTTTTTTGTTTTTCAACTGAATTGTACAGGTTATAGGTCACATTAAAGGTGGAAAAAGTTTTGAAATTAATTATTGTGGTCTCATTTTTTTATATCACAATAACCTGGCATTTTAACAGGGGTGTGTAAACTTTTTATATCTACTGTATATATATATATATATATATATATATATATATATATATATATATATATATATATATATATATACACACACACACACACACACACACAAACATATATATATATATATATATATATATATATATATATATATATATATATATATATATATATATATATCTGAAGAGCTTTTTTCTTAGTGACATTTCAGTATATCCAGTATATGGCTGAAAAATGCAAGCATACCTTACCAAGGTCAGTAGTCTTCTGTGTAGGGAAATCCCAAAGTAATATCTTCTTTGTATGATATCCACACAAACAAGTCTCCTCACCTTCAGGTTCTCTAGCTACATAGTTTTTTTAATAATGTAGATTGAGGTTTGTGAGCACAGTGAAGATGCAACTGAGGTGTTAGAATTGCTCAACTCCAAATACTTGACTCTGTCTATCAGATGTAAACACAGAGCAGGCAGTCCCTCAGTGTTTGCTGCTAATGGATTACAACTGTGAATGATTACTGGTAGGGAGAAGGAAAACACAACAGCAGTTCAGACTCCCCTCCTCCAGTGGGTGAGTCAGCCAGGTTAGATTTAGAAAGTGTAGAAGTAATTGTATCAAGGTTTTAAATGCAAGTAAGCAACACACATTTCACAGTTTCTGTTCAGTAACATCCAACCCCCCTTCATTTCTTGACAACTGTATATTACTGCCATTTAATATCCCCATACATTTTATGGACAATGATACAGAATGCCTTACAGACTGCATGTCTCAGATTACTGACTAGAATAAGCAACAAACACAGAGAGATAAGACAGAGCTGCATTTATGCAAGCAATAGCCAGAAATGGTTATATCACTCAGTGCACTACTTCTGAAATTAATACATGTGCAAACAACTGTCATATGTTTTGTTAGTACTGTGGATGAGGCTGCAGTTAGTTGTATGCACAATGGTTTTAGTTCTCTGCTGCAAAAATGTTTGTGTAAAAAAGAGGGATAAGACACCTTTACTGTATTCTGAAGGTTCATCGGAATGAGAGTTCAGATCCAGACCTGTGTAAAAATATTTCATGTGCACCAGTATAAATGTTCTATTGTTTATTTAACAGATTTATTGTCTTCATTTCATCCAGTTTTCCCTTTTTGTATGTTTTTATGCCAGTGTTTGCTCACTGCGCTGCTTAGTGCAAACAAGTGAAAAGGAGGAGCACAATGAATGCCAAGTTTAGCTGTATTTTTCTTGTCTGCACAAGGTTTAGAAGTGCAAACCTGGACTAGTGGCCCACACGAGAAGCAGACAGAATACCAGCAGACAGGGCGTAGACAGTATAAAGCTCAAAAAGGATACATTGTTGCATTTTTTTTGCTTTCCATCAGGCAATACTGCACAACACCACTAAGCAGTGTTGTACAGTGGCTAGTAAGCTTCCCCAGCACCTGCAGCCATTGAACCACCTACAGACAAGACACAGACAGTCAACAATTTAAATGGATGCATTCTATTAATTCTGTTGGGCACTGTGCAAACATGCTAAGTGGCGTTGCAAGGCAGTTAAGACACAGAACTTAAGAATGAATAGGGAATTATGCAATTGTTATATAACCATTTCTGTAGCAGCTGGAGTAAGTGTAGGGCTGAAATACACATGGTCCTGGGTTCTAATACAGGAAGTGCAACTTATTTTTACTGTTGTGACAGTCCAGTTTATAGCAATGAATAGGAAAACATCCAAATGTTATTTCAATATTTCTGTGGCAGCAGGTGTAAGTGTAGGTCTACCATGCACATGGCCCTGGGTTTTAATATAGGAAATTCCTGACATTTTTACTGTTGTTCCATTTCACATTATATTAAGCACCATGTATGAAACTTTATACCTAATTATACATTGTAGAGCTGATATGAATTATATGTGTGAGAGATAAGGCACCCTTGCTGTGTTTAAAGGTTTAGATATATGACTGAGGGTATACAATTTACTATAATTCAGATCCATTTATTCACAACAAATAAAAACAGGGATATCAGATCCTACAGTTCTCCAGTTAATTCAACACTTTATATAGTCTACATTAATCCATTTAATAGAATAATTAAAATGATTAATTAATTAAATGTGCCATGATTGCAAAAATCAATCATTTCATCACATAAATTCTTCCAAAAATATGTATCAACATTAAATAACATAAAACATTCTGATAATAAATATAATAAGTAACATATATCATGTAAAATGTAAAATGTAAATGCATTCTATTATATAAAAAAAGTATGTACGAAACATATGTATATAAACTGCTAAAAGTGATGTTTTAAAATTATAAAGAATGTATGTGATGACTATAAGGGTAGCAGTTATACTCACATCACATATCTTACATTACATATACATACATATATATACTTTTAATACATATATATATATATATATATATATTCTTTATATTACTTATACATTTTCCACATACACATATATAATTACATACTTCTCATAGATACATGTACACAGTTTATTTATGTATACAGATATTGCCATATAGTTACTGCTACCGATTTTTGCAATCATGGCACATTTAATTATTTTAATTAATCATTTTAATTATTATATTAAATGGATTAATGTAGACTATATAAAGTGTTGAATTAACGGGAGAACTGCAGGATCTGATGAAGCTAATCTAGCGAAAGCACTGATCCATCTGTTACATATATACAATTTACTATGTTTCTGTAAGTACAATTCTACAATCTGGACTTGGATGGACTCTACACTTAAATAAGACACACACAAATGAATCTATATACACAGACCTTGTCAGGTCAAAAACATACATGGGTAACACCTAAATCTGTCGTTTGTATATATGAATGATTAATGACTATGTCTGAGAAGCAGTTGCTCTGTTGCAAAGATGATAAATTATCACTGTGGAAGAAATGTTTTTTTTTTCCCTTATGCATAGGTTTGGATCCCACACTGTAAAAAATCAGTTTTAGCAGTGTATAAACCCAAACAAGCATGGGTCAGGTCAGGACATTCATGCCTCCAGTGTATATCAGCAAGTTAAATGACCTTACAGTTACAACAGTAGACAACCCTCAAACTAATGTCAAGTGTCAGATTAACCTTCCAGTTTAAAAAAATAATTGCTTTCCTCCCTGCATGGCACTGTTCATCTCTGCTTAACATCTGGCAAATGGGATTAGCATCATTGCTCGGGTTTGCACACTACCAGTAAATGCAATAACAGGAATTATCAGGAAATTATTATTTGTTATTGCTCTACTTTTGAGGTTAGACATGTCTGTCATTAGAGGGGAAGCTTCCCAGTTTAGGGCACATAGGTGGGTATTCAGGAGTCCATAATATTTACTGGACTTCTGGTAAAGTGCCACAGCCAAAGGATTCTGCAGGGGGGCTATTCTGGCTCCCAGTACAAGTATCAGGCTTGGAATATTCTGGCCAAGGTAGTATCCAGTGTTACTGGCATTCCACACACTGGAGAACAGAGCAGGCACCTCTTCAACGACCTAAAAAGGCACAAGAGGGATACACTCAACCAGTTGCTGGATGAGTTTCAAACTAGCAACATCCTACAGTTGTGTAAGTATCCTGATAAAGAGAATTTATAATAGACAGAAAGCTAGATAGAGGCAAGACTGGCATGCATAATGCTCTTCTTTTCTTTTCTTTTCACAGCTAACCCTGAAATTGCAGCAAATAGGCTGGCTCATGTTGATCATCTGAAGAGACTGAGGGAAGCAAGTGGTATGTATCCAGCACAAGAGAAGTATTATTGTAGCTTTAAAAGTTAAAGATAAATGTTTTGTTTTCTATACAGTAGTAGCAAAGTAAGTGTGCATATCCTAACTGTAAAAGCATGCATGCTTGCATAAGTTTGTAGCACAAACCAACTTTTGGAGTCAAGTGTAAGACTGTAGTCACAGGTTGTGGGCTCAAATACCATGAGTAACAACTATACAATACTGCAATTCTTTAATAATATTCCATAAAATAAAATCTACAGAAGTGGCATAAATGGACTGCTGTTAACTGTAATCTGTATAACTGGACCAAAGCATATGTGCAATATATGCACATAAATATAGGGCGAAAGCCTTTGGCCTGGTGTCAGAGGCAAATAACAGTCACTTATCAGAGCATTAATCCACATTAGACTGAGGTTAATAAGTTTTTATGCATTTTAAAATTCCATTCACAAATACAAGAAATACAAGTTCAAAGCATAGGACCAATTATAATTCAAAAATAACTGAAAAAAATATTTTACCCGGTATGATCCTGTAACTGCATTGGGATGTTGCCCTTCAAAGTTCTGTAGATGATCCTGTCAGTGAAATCAAGTGGGTTGTTCAGAAAAAAATCACCATACGTCCTCAAGTAGGTGAAAGGGTCTTTATTTATCTTCTTTATTGAAGCAGATTATCCTTTCACCTACTTGAGGACTTATGTTGTTTTTATTTATTTATTTTTTTAACAACCCACTTGATTTCACTAACAGGATCATCTACAGAACTTCAAAGGGCAACAGTTTCACTGGCTAGATCTTCGAGGATCCTGCAACATCCCAACTGCAGTTATAGGAACCCACCTGGTAAAATTTCTTTTTTTCAATTATTTTTGAATTATATTTGGTCATATGCATTGAACCTATGCTTCTTCTACTTGTGAATAGAATTTTAAAATGCATAAAAACTTTTTAACCTCAGTTTAGAGTTGATTAATGGTCTGATAAGTGACAGTTATTTGCCTCTGACCCCAGGCCAAAGGCTTTTACTCCATATTTTTGTTGCCCGAGCCTCACGGATACCCTCATGGTACTGGAAGCTTGTTGATGACTGTCACACAATGGTGCTCAACATAAGGTGAATCTTTTGCTTTGTTCAATATATTGACATTGCAAGGATTACTTTGAGCAACCTGTACGTATACTTTGTAGTTGTCAGGACATACACTTAAATGTAATACTTCAGATAAAATAGTTGTATTATTGTGATGATGCATTGTATGTCACATATGATGGTACTATTTCTATCTCTTTTTTTTCACCCCGACCCTTATCTCTATTTTTTATTTTCTATTACGTGTCATCAAAATGTCTCCACGTCATCCATTTGTAACAAATCACTAAATGCTTCACAGCACAGCAAGGTAGGCCAACCCAGTGGGTCAGCCTGCCCCACTCCGCTGGCTCCAGCACTGACACCAAGCACATCTGGGACCTAAACTGGCAGCACTGCTTCTACTGTCCCTGCACTACCTGTGCCCTCTGGCAGCACTACCCTGGCACCAAGTGCTATGGTACCCTCCGGGAGTACTGGCAGAGATAGGGATTTCATCACCCACCAGGAGATGCTAGGATTCATGCAAAGGGTTGTGCACAGCACCATTGGAGTACACCTATACCAGACAGAGAGACTGCTCTCCCTCATGACCTGTAGAGGGACAAGAAATTGAGAACTCCCACAGCCAGCAGAGTAAGGGAACAGTGATGACAGTCTTGCAGGTGTCTTCCAGTGATGTGTAACTGAAGTGTACCACCTTTGCTTCAGTGAGCTGTCATAAATCTTACTGGCCAAACTGAGGTACTGTTTTTGTTGCATAAACATTATTGTCTGATAGCACGGAAACCCAGTCAAGGTATTATACAAGATGCATGTGTGATACCTGTTCCAGTGATGTACACAGTACATACATAGCTGTTTCACAACATTGATGGCATGGGTTACATTCATGACAGTTTGGACTGTGCCATATATATATATATATATATATATATATATATATATATATATATATATATATATATATATATATGTATATATATATATTCTATGTACATCAGTCAACTAGCCTGTAGTGATCATAATGTCACATACAGGTATTGCAAAGTCCCTCCTAACACCTCCAGCAGATGTTATAGTGTTAGGGCAGTGTGCTTGATTACCCTGATAGATTGCTGACATTTCATAATAGTTGCACAAGTGTGTTCATGCAGAATCATCTATGATCACTCAGAGTCACACAACTTATGTCAGAGATATGGGATTACTGGTGGTATTATTCTGATATTGTCCATGACTGTGCATGCTTCTTTTACTGTTGTCCATGAGCCTGTAACTGTGTCCCACTTGGTGTAGATCTCTGCTGACATTCCAGTCATAGGTTCTCTCCCATCCATTGGTCAAGATACTCTTGAACAAGGCCAGAGGAGCTCTGCCTCTCATGTCACCGATTTTTTTTGTTCCACAGCATAGATCTCTCTGATGGAATGATCCTCCAGTCCCTCCATATTTATAACCGTGTCAAGGTTTAAGTTAAGTCTCCCTTGTGGTCTTGAGGAGGGATCTTTTTTTTTGGTAAAAAAGCATCATCAAATCTGGGTTTGACATGGCTGGCCTTATATACAGGCAGGTCACCACCAAGCAGCAATGTATGAGACTGAAGAGCTGGAGCTTCTTCTCTCAGGCATAAATAAGACATATATTTTTGAGACCCTTTATCTTTTTGGTTTTTAACTTTGGGGCCTGGGCAGCAGGTGCAGTCTGGTCACATTATAGCGAGGCATTGTACTCAATCATAATCATAATATCTATTGAGATGAGAGATGAGTACAGGGGGCGATGACCTCCTTGATCTAGATGCGAAGATCAGGTGGGCAATATAGAGGTAGATTACTTTTTTTTTTGTAACTAGTAGAGGTGTCAAGCGACTGTCAACTTGGGTCCCCGTCCCCCCAGATCTTTTGACTTTTTTCAGTGGATGTGACCTATATGGTATGAGGGGGGTAACCTTGTCTTCAGGCCATGGCTCTGGCACCAGTTATCCCGTTCTGTGAGGGCCCTTGGATATAGTGGACCCAGGACTGAGCCTGTGGGACACCACACTTGACAGGGCTGAGAGTCTGACATGGCTCTAGCAACTCTGACCCTGTGGGTTTCTGTCCTTAGCCAGTTGCAACCATCTTGGTGTGGGTTTTGTCAATTACATTCAAGCTGATTTTTTTTCGATGATACTGACTGGGGGTATTGTGTAAGGCCTTTTTGGTGCCAGAGGTGGCTGTATATGGACTGCTTCCTTTCCTCAATGGCCTTGGTGACACTGTCGAAAAAAAAGTCTAAGTTTGCAGGATCTGCCTTTGACAAAGCCAAACTGGGTTGATCCAAAGTCTGCAAGTTCCCTATGTATGTCTTATTTATGAGTTCCATTATGTCCCCTCCCATGGTTTTTTGCAGATTGTCAAGCGGGGCTACAATCCTCTGGAATGATATCTCCTTTGGGGTTTGTTTGCACTGAACCTGTCAGTCAGCAGGTTGGCAATGTGTAGGTTCAGTAATTTTCACATCATTTTAAACTAATTTTTCCTCCTAGGTTTCTGACATTAGCTAAGAAAGCCTTATGATTGTCTTTTTAGTCCTCTTTTTTTTTTTTTCTCTCAAATTTTCCCTTAGTTTTTACTTATAATGATCAAAGGTGTCTTACCTTTCAAGGATTTTTTCTCTCTCTTAGTAGTACTTTTCCCTTTGTTGTGTAAGCTTGTTTTATGGCCACACCAGACTATTCAGCGGTTTGAGTAATGTTTACCACTGGCTCAGGGGCCTTAAAGGAGACCACACTAGTTTTTAGAAGTGTGATTCAGGCAAATCAGTTTGCACAGCTTCACAATATGCATCCAACTCCAGTTGCATATAACATCCCTGATAGAAGTCCTCTCCATTGTTCATGTCGGGATTTTTATATCACAAAGACATCTTCTCCATTGTTATGGCACCTTGTCTGACAGTAAAAACACACAAAGCGAGCCAGCACAAGGTTAAAGGCAAGCAGAAACCTTCTTTTATTGTGGCATATTAAAACAGAACATAGCAAACCGGTTTCGGCCTAAACAATAGCCTTTTAACCATGCAGAGAAAAGAATTTTTGAAAATGGTACATCCTGGTATTCCTTAAATACTATAAGATTTAAAGGTGTATACACCAACAACCAATCCATTAAAAATACACGTGTATAAAATGAAAAATAGGAACTCAAAAAAAAAAGATAATGAATCATATATAGTCAAATGCCAAAGCAGCAATATAAACATACACATAAAACCCATACATAAAGCTATACTTAAGAAGACCAAATGCAAAGTTCACAGCCAGCATGAATAACTATTTAATAAGCATTTAGCATTCATTTAGCCCAGGTTTGAGCAAAGCACCCAACCTGGTGATCCATAAGTTTACCAATATTTCTGAGACTGTCTTGCGACATGGATGCATTTATTCCACATGAGACTGATTTATTGAATGGGGCCGACTTTTGGACAATATAGACTTTTGAATATCATATTGTGACATGGTTTTGGCTTGTATAGCTCTCTTTTCAGGATAGATATACACATGTTTTTTGCTATTTTTGATTATATATCTTCAAATATTTGGCAGGTTTCTACTAGTGATTATATTGTGTTTTTTACAGGTCATGCTACCTTTTCAGATAGTAACATTGATCAGATAGCTAATGGTGTTTTGAAAGTTTTGTCTAGGCCCAGGCCTTACAGGAATTACTCACGGATTAGGTTTTCTTTAAAATTTTTGGATCTTAGGTGTATATGCACTGACTTAAAATTGGTATGTTTGAATATCAGAATATTATTTTTACTCCAGGAACAGAACATTTTGGTATCTGATTCAGGATCATATGGTTCATTTTTACTACACTGAAGGGGGTAGATTGGGTTTCTAATAATGTATCCATGGTTTGAAGCCATAAGGCTAAACAAAGTGTTTTTTACATTGAAGGCTTTACTAAACATTTTTTGGTATCCTTACAAACCTTATTGCAAGTTTTGATTCGGTGTTTCATTGCATGTAAGGCTCTGAATATATCATGATTTTGATTCATCTTATTAGATCTATTGTCACACGGTAGAGACGTATGTCGACCGTGTTTTGATTGAAACACATTTCTTAATAGATATCATTTGGGTCCTGACATATGCGGGCCGCAGTCTTGTCCTTTTTTCCCTGATAGTGTATATATCATACACAATTTTGGCCTTAAAAATTATTGGTTAACAGTTGAGATGAAGGTCGGCTGTGTGTATTTCTTTATGGTTGTGAGGTGTAATAGTGTTTTTCTTAATATGGATACCAGATTTGTTTATGTCTTGCTTTGTACCTAATTCTGTTACCCTCTTTGAACCAATATAACTTTGAATCAAAATACCAATAATGTTATTATGGCCCTTGTTTTTTAGAATTTACTAATATTCTGTTCACAAATACCCATTTGGTTTGGTGCATAATTACCTACATTGTGTTTAACTAAATTGGATTTGGCTATTTTTATGGTCCTTTCATGACATAAATATATTCATCCTGATTGTCTTTTAAGATTCATAATCATTGATCTTTTGATGGACAGTATGGATTTAAGAGGTATTTTGCAGGGTTTGTCTGCCGATAAAGATAATTTGGAAGCCTTTGGCTTAAATATTTCCGATTCTGGGAACTCTAATATACATGCAGGGGACACCAAGCACGTGTGTGGTACTTTGTTCCACAAGATTACAAAAAATATGAGGGCTTTAAGAGCCAATGTATGGCAAGAATCTGGATCCAACCTCTTGTAGGTTTGATTGATGAGCAATTGACCAAAGATTGGGCTAAAACCCAACATGATGCGTCCATGCTATTTGTGGACACACTCGTTTCATACTACGAACGCATGGTGGAATTAAAGACCGCTGAAGTCTGTAATAATTGTTTATAAGCGTAGGTCTTTGAACATGAGAAGTTTTATCCTAACCATATTAAGGAATTAGTAAAGGACCTAGCCACCCTGGAGACACAATTGGTGAAAAGGAAAACACAGAAGTTTCAGCGTGATTTGATAGATTATGAGAAAGGCAAACCTTTTGTTGCCCATAGATATGTATAATTTTATGATTCAGTTAGTAGAGTGAACAAGAAGAAGAGGCCTAGATCAATATTGAAGAAAAACACTTATTCTACCAGCAGCATCACAGATAAGGATACTTCCTCGGTTACAGATTTTGAATGCCCCTCCAACCAGGGGTCCCCAGTGGCCAAGCGCAAACCCTTAGTGGACCCTTTAGAATTAGAACATGTAGGGGGGGGCAGGAAACATAGGAGAAGGGGCATGCAGTCTACAACAGTTACTACAGAAGATAGTGAAATAATCAACAATGTGCACAATATATCCTCTTTTGAACTGTCACCTGTTCATAATAAAGTTCTTAATAAGGGTCTAAATTTTGTGCCTTCCTCCTTTGTTTCTGAACAGACACTTGTGAATGAATTAAATGAATTTTGTCGATTGATTCCTTTAAAGATATTCTTTGTGGATTTTGACTGCTCTCAAAGTTCTTCTGGTTTCCAATTTGGGAAGTCGAGTTTTCAACCACCCATGGATAAACATGTGGCCATACTCAGGGAATGTGTGATTAAGGATCTACATTTCTCCCCTGGATATTAACCTGTTAAACACAATCTTACTTTATTGGAGCAAAAAGGGTTACAAGAACTTAGTTCCAATCATGATATTGTGATCTTGCTAGCTGATAAAGGGGGAGGTATTGTGGTTATGGATCGGGTCATGTATATTGCTGAAGCTAACAAACAGCTATCAGATGCTAGATTTTACATGCACATGGTAGTAGACCCGACACCCAACTTTAAAACACTTATTGATTCTTTCCTGGATATGGCCACAGAAGAAGGGGTGATAGACCAACATATGTGCCAACAATTGAAGGTCCCTGATCCTATTCCTCAGTATCTTTATTTGCTGCCTAAAATACACAAGCATCCCACTTGTCCACCTGGCTGGCCTATTGTCTCAGGCAGAGGCTCTCTTACGGAGCCATTGTCTGCATTTTTGACCTATCATCTTAAACCTCTACTGTCAATGGTCCAGTCCAGACTCAAAGATACTACTGAATTTTTGAACATTATCCAGGATACTCAGTTGGAATCGGATTGGTGGCTCTGCACTATGGATGTCACTTCCCTTTATACTAGTATTCCACATGAGGCTGGTATTTCAGCTATAGCATTTTGATTGGAACAATCTCAACTTTAAACCACTGGATTTAACAATTTTTTTAATCAAAATGATTGAATATGTATTAACTAAAAATATCTTTTTCTTTGAGGGTCAGATATATTGGCAAATAAGGGGTACGGCCATGGGGGTGTCTTTTGCCCCAATATATGCAGACCTCTTTATGTTTTTTTTTTCAGCAAATATATATATATATATATATATATATATATATATATATATATATATATATATGATACTCGTAACAACATGTTCTTGGCTGAATTGGACATTTGGAGGAGATATTTAGATGATTGTTGGATGGTGTGGCAGGGTGATTTGCTTTTGGCCCACGAATTTGTCAAATATTTGAACAATAATCCATGGGGCATTAATTTCACCTTGGATATGCAATATCAAGAGATCATTTTTCTGGATGTCATGATAACCCGACAAACTGATCATACTTTGGCCACAAGAGTGCATGGAAAGAAAGTTTCCACAGTACAACACTCTTTTGCATGCTTCTAGTAATCATCCCCGCCACATCATCAACAACATCCCCAAATCCCAATTTATACGTATTAAACGTATTTGCTCATCTACAAAATCCCATGAGGAATGTGAACAGGATCTTTGTGACAGATTTATACATAGAGGGTATAACAGACCTCGCATTTATCAAACTATCAATGAGGTCAAACACATGCCACGTTCACAGCTTTTACAATACAAACAGGAACAGGGGGCCTCCAATATTTCTAGAACCCAACCCATTCGATTTACAATGACTTTTGGGAGTAATTCATCTTGGTTCAGGGAAATTGTCAATAATCATTGGGGAATCTTGCGGGCACATGAGTTCTTGTCTGACATTCTACCTGAAAAATGTGCCTTTTCGTATCGTAGGAGTCGGACGATCAACTCACATTTTACATATTATAAGAAACTTCATTCAACAACAACATCTATACAAACTACTTTATTCGGTGACCCATTGATTGGTTCGCTCCCCTGTGGTCATTGCCATATGCCTACATGCACTGCAAAGAGTAAAGAATTCTCCAGTGCCAATACTTCACGGGTATTTCAGATCAGGGTTTTTGGCAATTGTAGTTCAGACAGGGTGGTATATTTAGCCACCTGTACATACTTTTCATTTTATGTAGGTCAAACCTCTAGACCACTGAGATTTCGAATCAGTGAGCACCTTAGTGCAATTAGAACGAAAAAATTAACAAATGCTTTATATAAACATACTCTGTCCCATAAAACAGCACAATTTCAATTTGTTATTATTGATAAGATTCAGATGTCAAGGATTTCTAAAGCAGGCTGGCATGATAAGCTAAATAAGATGGAATTCTTATGGATCACCAGGTTGGGTGCTTTGTTCAAACCTGGGCTAAATGAATGCTAAATGCTTATTAAATAGTTATTCATGCTGGCTGTGAACTTTGCATTTGGTTTTCTTAAGTATAGCTTTATGTATGGGTTTTATGTGTATGTTTATATTGCTGCTTTGGCATTTGACTATATACGATTCATTATCTTTTTTTTGAGTTCCTATTTTTCATTTTATACACGTGTATTTTTAATGGATTGGTTGTTGGTGTATACATCTTTAAATCTTATAGTATTTAAGGAATACCAGGATGTACCATTTTCAAAAATTATTTTCTCTGCACTGATGAAGGCTATTGTTTAGGCCGAAACCGGTTTGCTATGTTCTGTTTTAATATGCCACAATAAAAGAAGGTTTCTGCTTGCCTTTAACCTTGTGCTGGCTCGCTTTGTGTGTTTTGACTCATTTTGGATTGAGCCGTGCACTGGATCCACCGTGCGTGATTTTGGTTTGCTCTACCTTTTCTGACAGTGACATAAGGTAAACATTTTCACTGTGCAGTCTGTATTGTACCATGTCGACATGTGATTATTGTTCCTGCTACAACTGTATTCCATTTACATGCCCTCATCTGCTGTACATTACAATGTTTCACCTGTCCTCTTTCCCTGTGTTCATTCTTAAAATTCATCTGTGTGTCCCTATTCAATAAACACACTTCCCCTGACTGTTTATTTTAATTGGCAGTCCATGTACCCTTACAGATCATTTACACAACTTTTGTACAGAATGCCTGGAATGGGATTCCACAATAGTCTGCACTGTATTCACTGTCCTGTAATGTGTTTGGACCATCTTCCATTTACATGTCTCATCTGTTGTACATTATGATGTTTCACCTGTCCTCTTTCCCTGTGTTCATTCTTACAATTCATCTGTGTGTCCCTATTCAATACACACACTTCTCCTGATTGCTTATTTTAAATGCTAGCCATTGTACCCTTATAGATCATTTATGCAATTTTTGTGCAGAATGCCTGGAGTGGGATTACACAATACTCTGCAGTGTATTCACTGTCATATAATGTGTTTGGACCGTATACATTGCTATATGACAAACACTGGTAATCATTGCGGCATTCTGAGCAATCCCACTAACCTACTTTGCTCTGAGGTAACCAGGTTTGCTATCCATGTTGTGTTACATGGTTTCCTGGTCAGCAACACTGTTGCCAGCCACAAAACCATGCTTGTTTACATTTAAACTCAATGCGCGGCATGAATACGTAATCACTGCTGCTGTAACAGGCAAACTCCATGTATGTTTTGTGAGAAGCCTACATGGAGTTTACTGAATCTCACCTACAGTCTTTGAATCTTTAATTTGTGTGGTTATAATAACACAGATATGGCAAGCCAGATACACTAATTTTAATTTGGGATCTGAGTAACTGGGAAATTAGATGAGGTAGAACTTTCAGAATTACTAAAACATACAAACAAAACTACTAAACTGAGGTTAAGGTATATCTGTTAAACAGCAGAATTTGTTTTAGTCATCTCTCATCTTCCTCTACAATCCATGACTTTCCACTGATTGCCACAAAATTAATTTATTTTACAATTTAGATGGATGATCTAAGTTATTATAAGAGCACTGAAAATTGATTTTAGCAGCTGACTTAGATATGTCTGAAAGTAATTCCTCAATGGAATCTCATGCAACAATGTTTTCCTAGACATTAAATCAGTGATACACTTTTTTGTTTCTCAGAAATCCTCACTATGCTGATTTCTTCAGCAGCCAAGAGATTAAAAGCTTTCAGAAGACAATTGAAAATCTTGTTTACCAGAAAAGGTAAGATTTTTTTTTATTAAAAAAATAGTGACACTAAAGTAAGCCAGCAATGTTATGCAATTTATTTACTTCTGAGATTTGACTAATTCACTGGGATGCTACATCTGAATTATAGGCAAATACAAAAAAAAAAAAAAAAAAAAACAGTGTATTATTTATAGATATGACAATGACCAACAATGATCTTTGTGGGACATACACATGCACTCACATGGACAAACAGAGACAGGCACACCTTACAACAATACTTATTTGAGAAGGCTTAATTAAACACAAAACATTTCAAATGAAAAAGAAAATGCTAACTAACTGGCTGACATATATCTGTTTTTTATTTCCCTAGGTCTGATATTGACAAAAAAAATAGGAACTCATGAATTTAAGGCAAACATCAAATATACTAAATGGCACTGTAAAACGGCAATTATTTTTTGTACCTCATGGCAGCTGAACCATTGGTTTGAACAGAGTGAGGCACCTCCTATGCAGAGCTAGCATACTGTTCTCTATGTCATGTCTAAGTGGATTTCCACTGGGGTCTCCATCAAAGACAAACAAGACATGATGCCAGACTGTGAATTAAATACTGTCCCTAGAAATGGGTATGACTGTAAATGTGGCAGGGGGTGTGCTCAGAAAAAGATTAATATTCCATGTAGGACTAGTTTTACCTGCAATGGAAGACTGGAAAGAAAATAATCAAATAAATAAATAAGAATAGTAACTATGTATATATTGTGAGTGAGTGAGATTGTGTGTGTGTGTGTGTGTGTGTGTGTGTATGTGTGTGTGTGTGTGTGTGTGTGTGTGTATGTGTGTGTATATATATATATATATATATATATATATATAGATATATAGATATATGCATATGCATATAATTATACGAGTCTATTACTTTTTATCTAAGACATTTTTTCATCCCATCACAAAATATCTAAAAATTTCATCTAATGCACATTTAATCTCTTAGTTGAACTGCATACTGACAATTCTTTTTCTTTTTTCTTATTTTGTTTTTTTTTATTACTATTATTAATATTATAAATATCTATATATAGATATAAATACAGATATATGTTTTATTTGCATTTCCAGCCTTTCCATTCCATGTATAGATATCATTAGTTTATTGATAAGGTATACCCAGCTAATGGGCACAAAAAAGTAGAATTCATATTAACTTCATATCCTATCAGTTTCAGAAGTAGAACCACTTACCTAGCATTTCAGTAACTAGCACAAATTAATTTCATTTCAGAGCTCAGTAGGATTTGGCAAACTGTTGATGAATTTGTTGTGACATTAATAAAGGATGTGAAAAGCCTTGTTCACCAGAGCAGATGAAGTTTTCTTACCAATCAAAGTAAAAGATGGAGAAATTAATTTCTAAAACAATTCTGTAATCCATATGGGTATAAATATCAGTGGCAGCCTTTCTGTTTCTCATGATACCGCAGACAATAAGTGTGCACAGGATACACTTGCAACAGTCTCAGGAAGTGTTTCAGTATCACTCTTTAGCCAGGCAGTATCAAATGGACCTGACATTTAAGCAGTGCAGCTTTAATTACCCTTACGAAAAGGAACAAATGACCTCCATGCCAGTGTTTCTTGCCCTCAGAGATAAAATGTTCTTTGGCATTACAACTGTACTGTACTACTGCATAAAGCTGCTTCCTTTTGCTTAGTGACTGAATAGCTTTGTCAGTCTCTAATTACTTGACTGCTTAAAAGTTTCTTAATGATTATTATGCTCAAGGGAAAGCCTAGGTTCCCAAAGTAGTTAAGAGATAGCACTGTGTTTTATGTGGTTATCATGTGTACCTCTGACGTACATAATACAAGAACTCTAAAATCCTCATGAATCTTTATGCACCTGGATAGTTTGCTCTTACTCCCTCTGCAATACTCTGTCCAGTGAATTCAAACTGGATGATCCTAGTACAGTTTCATTTAAATATAAGGAGGACATCAGTTAGAGTGACAACATAATGAGTTACAGTATGATTTTTTGAAAGCTCCCTATTCAAATGTTGGCAGTCAAAGTGCTGAGTGCTGACACACTGAAAAAAGATCCAAAATGCAGGAGAAGAGCATACCTTGAACATTACTTTTCTCCATTAAAACTCTTCTTGCCAAGATGGAAGCCTCTACTCTCTCTGAACTTGTATAAACTTATTCTGAGACTGCCATACTTTGGAGAAAACGGAATATTCCAAGAAATGACCATTTTGGACTTAATATACGTAAGTCCATTTTTTCATGTTTCAGTCTCTGTGTTTCATGACTTGCCCTAGCAGGTGCTGACATTTCAAATGGTTATATTTTTTAGATCGTCCTGTTTTGGCTACATCAGTAATAATTTCTCGTACAGGTTTCCAAATCAGAGAGGATAATTCTAACTGACAGAGTAACAGCTATTTATTTATTTATTGACATTACCGGGAAGTCAACCTGGTTAGGTGACTATTTTCAGTGGAAGCCTGGGAGGAAAAGCTCCAAAGTATTTCAAAAAAATATTTTAAAAGCTATATTTTTACATTCTTCAAAAGAATATAAAAACAATTACAGTTAAATTAGACATAATTTGAAAACATTAGTTAAGAATAGATGCAACTTATATGACAATGATTTAATATTTACAGAATGTTTAGACAATTTATAGAGAAATGAAAGATCATAGAGTATGCTGTCTTTAGCAATACAGCCACTGCTCTGAAAATGATAGCACCATCCTAATAACATTGTATCAGTGTAACTCCTATAAATGCCATTTTTATAACCCTGCAAAAACTGTCATAATTTTCTCATATTGATATCAAACTGTAATAATGTCACCATTTTATATTTCAGTATTTGTTTTTTCCTGAAAATTTCTGCAAGTCAAATCATTTGACATCACAAAAATATTAATTCCCTCAGGATGTCTAGGTAGTTTGTGAAAAGTAGCACAGGTAAAGTTGTAAATGCGTATATTACTTTGGATCTGTTAGGTTAAAAATAGTATTAGGAAATATACAGCTTGCATATAGTGTTGAGAAGGGCTGCACTTATATCAGGAAGGATCACCAAGCAAAAATGCTCACCCATCCAGCATTCTAAACAACTACCTATGATTCTTTGCTTTCAAATCACTCTGTTATATTGTCATAGCTATATAGCAAAATGTGTCCTGCTGTCATGTTTAGTTTTTCCACAAAAACTATTTAACCTGCAACAACTATATTCATTGCACATGCGCACGTGCACACATGCACATACACACACAAACATGCACACACACTTATTTGTACTAATAAACAAATATATCTAGGAATGAAGTAGGCATCTACAGAACTGTTAGCTTTACTTGAAATTCAAGGAAGTACTATGGAAACATTTCTGGGATACTTTTAAATGCTGAATCTCTTGCAGACAACTAAGAAAATGCCATAATTTTAGACAGCATATGTTTTGCCAGTCCAGTTTGAACCAGTTTGCTAACAGCATTACCTATGATGTGAATAAGAAAAAACATGGGGGTACAATGTCAAGAAATCATTTTAAAATGTTTGGGGCATTTTTAGACTCTAGATGTTTGTTATTTATTACCTGTGTCTCTCTTAATTTATCATCATTGCAGTGAGGAAAAGGGCATATTTCCCAATCCTTGAAGCCAAAGTGGTACAGCGGTAGCATTGTTATCTCATAGCAAGAGGTTCTCCTGTTCGATTCGCGGCTGGAGGGCCTTCTGTATGGAGTCCGCATGTCCTCCCCGCGGTCGAGTGGCCTCCGAAAGACATGCGTGAATGGGCGTGCCTTCGCTGAAAGTTGGGTGTCGGGCTGGCAACTCAGCACCATAAAAAAAATTGACTGCTAATCATTAGCGGACCAGAGTTCCGCTGTGGTGACCCCTAACTGGGAAAAGCCGAAAAGACAAACAAACTGTACTGCGATCTCCATTCGTTCCATCTCCATTTTTCTCTTACATAGCTTCGCGCAGAAAATGTTTCAATGTTTGATAATTTCGACAATGTTAAGATTCATTGAAGTTACTACGAGATCTTTTCATCTCAGCTTTTTACATTTTGTTCTTATGGAATTTCAATCTACTGAAGTAGATCCATATATTATGTGTAAATGTGTATGTATGTATGTGTATATATATATATATATATATATATATATATATATATATATATATATATATATATATATATATATATATATACTTTTTCACTGATTTTTTATATGGCATATTTCCCTTTACTGGTAATTTATTAATCTCTAATCCCCATAAACATTTTGACATTCTACTTTACTTTTTTCATTCACTAGCTCAGCCCAAGGATTAACACAACACTGTATCATGATATGTTTATACCATACTTTCCTGTCATTTTCTGTTTCATCACTGTGTATTTTCCATAATCGTTTTTTCTTGATAACATCTCATTACTTCATATAGACAAGCTTTTCGTCTTTTGAATTTTTTAACATATCCAAATGCTGCTTATATTTGTACTTGAGTAAATTTACTACTAATTTTTCATTTTTCCAAAACAAAATTATATAGAAAATTTAAAGAAGCAGCATAAATAATTGGGTTTATTAATCATAAATCTCTAGCTTCCTTGCCCATGTGTAAGACTGCTCTCTTCACTGGATTCAATCTTGAACCCCATATAAAAGAAAAAAATACTTACAGTATTTCTTTTTCATAGAACATTGACAATATATAAATAAACACTAGCTAAATATGCAATCTTTCCTAGTACAACTGAATTCATAAAATAAACCATTTTATCAAACACCGAGATTTCTTTCATCAAGGAAGATGCTCATCTTATATTTACTATATCACTCAGTCCTTTAGTTTTTTTCTTTATTTAAAGTCATGCCTATTATATTTAAACATTGATGTGCATAACATATAACTTCTTTCATCCAAACTTTGTTTCTCATAAGCAATGTAATATCAACTGTATAAGTAAATATGACTGGAATTTTTATACCTGCATTAGTAATATAAGTAGCACATGTTCATAGGTTCATAGGTAGGTACTAGGCTATTGGTCCTAGGGCCAATATAAGCCTAGCCAAATGGTACCCTGGCTTTTGCCACCCAAGAAAATTATTTTCCTGTGCCCCTGTCAAGCAGAGCCACAGAAGTGATCCCCAGGGTGAATTTCCTAACTCCCATCCAATCATCAAGATTTTTCTTGAAGAGTGCTAATGAGAAGCTTTGTTTGATATAGATAGGTAGTTTGTTCCAGAGTATGGGAAGTCTCTGAGACAGGCATCTATCCCTCCAGCATGTTCTGTTTATTGTGGTGACAAGGTTTAGGCCCCTAGAGCATGTAGCTTGGAGGGATTGGGATTTCTTTACGTGGAGCATGGCCAACAGCTCTGGGTTTGACATAGCTTTGTATGTTAAACACAGATAGCCTCTGAGTAGGTGATATGCAACAGAGTAAAGCTGGAGTTTTTGAGACGGTCTGCGTAGGGCATCTGTTTGAGGCCGGTAATCCTCTTTGTGAGGTATTTCTGTGGCCTTTCCAGTAGTAGAGGGGAACAATGACCTCTTTTTTCCTGGATGAGAAACCTTTTGTGATGAGGTGTGCCACGTAGAAGGATTTCCTGACTACTGTGGCGATGTGATTATCAAAAGGAGAGACTACTGTCCACCTGTGTCCCAAGGTCTCTTATCACACTTTCGGAGTTAAGTAGACTACCGCCTATGTGGCAGTTCATGGGTGCAGAGTTTTTACCAAAAGGGATGACAATGCACTTTTTGACATTGAGCTTGAGGCCATGGCTTTGACACCAGGCATCTGTCTCAGTGAGGCCCTTTTGTAGGATGCCCACATCGTTAGGAGATTTGATTATGGCTCCTAGTTTGCAGTCTTCTTCGAACTTTGTTAGCCAAAGACCTTCTGTGTTAGCCTGTACTTCAGAGAAGTAGATACCAAACAGGAGAGGACCTAGGACTGAACCCTGTGGTACTTCACTTGTCACTGGTATGAAGTTGAATTTAGAGTCTGCTACTTTCACAGTGTGGGTTCGGTCAGTGAGCCAGTTGGCAACCCATCTTGTAACATAGTGATTTATACCTAGTTTAATGAGTTTGTCTATAATTCCAGAGTGGGGGATGGTGTCGAAAGCCTTGGTGAGATCTAGATAGGCTGTGGGTACCACCTTACCCTCGTCTACAGCTTTGGTGACAGCTTCAAAGAAGTCTATCAGGTTTAGGAGACATGATCTGCCTTTTACAAACCCGAACTGGGTAGGGTCCAGAGTTTGGAGATTACCAATGTCATTGTTTATAAGTTCCATGATGATATGCTCCATAGCCTTGCAGACCAGTCTCGTCAGGCTAATGGGGCAGTAGTTCCCGGACTCCGTGGTGGCTCCCCCTTTGTGGAGTGGGATAACCGTTGCTGTGCGCCATTCAGTGGGCACAAAGCCTGAGATGAGGCTATGACTGAACATGGTACTTAGGTGGGGTGCCTGTTCATTCTATAGTTCATGTAGAACGCAGCCTGGGATGTTGTCAAGTCCCATGGATGCTGTGTTTTTGGCTTTGGAGAGTGTGTTACTATATCACTATGTCATGTGTAAATTCACATCTCTAATACATTAATAACAAATACAAATAATATACTACTTAGACGGCATCCCTGACATATGCCATTCTTTATTGCTTTACTTAACCATCCACTCATTTAAATTCTTTTATTATTTTTATTATTTTATTATATGCAGAACACCATACATCTTAATGTTCTTACTTATGTTATAGTTTCCCACAAATATAACATGGTCTCTTTTCACAGTTACTTATCAAACAATCATTTTTTTCCACACGAAAAAAAAAAAAAACTTTTTTGGTTTTCTCCAGTATTTTACAACACCCCTGTTACCCTCTACATTTATCATACTAGAGAGATAATGATTATTCTTACTCCATTTTCAGTACAATATGACAGTCCTATTCCCAGTCCGTAATCCTATGTTATCATAGACTTTGCTAATGTCAATAACTTCTTTACAAAGTTTGCTTAAGAGTCTCTTTATATCTCTTTTTTAACCTCAGTTCCAAATTGAACCTGTATTTTCATTTTTGTTTCTCTGTGAATGCTTTAACCACATAAGAATTCCATGGATTGCACTTCTTTTTTTTTTCTCCAACTCTCCCAAAAAACTTTACTAACAGAAGCAGTATCAAAAATAATGTCATAAAGTGTCGCTTTATGAATAAGAATAAAAGCTCTTATCTCCTGAGCATTAATTCCCAATGAGACCATTAAATTATCCCAAATGTCATACCTGCCCATTTCTTTTTCTTCTTTGTTATGAATTCTCACCTTAAATTTCCTTTGATTGTTGACATTTCTGTTCCTCTGTTCATCTGTCATCACTTTCCCTGCTTGGTATATGATTTGTTTATCAGGCAATCTTCTTTCAAAATAGCTTTCGATTCCTCTGATTGAATTTTGATCACAATTTCAGCCCATGAAACATCTCTGCACCTCTTTAGCTCTCTCTGCAACAATTCACTCAAAATATCATTGTGCAACCTTTCCAAACGAAGGGTTGTAATAACACATTCATCATTGTTTTGAATGCTTGCTTCCAACGAAACAAACAGATTCTGCTGAAACAGCTCCTCAGAATCTTGTAGATCATAGCCTCATAGGAGATTACTAGGCTATCAACCCGGTGGTCATTTTAAGCCTAATCGTTTCATCCCAATGTAATACCATTAAAATGCCAGTCAATATCTAAGATTGCATTTAGTGATGGCTGCCCATGTCTAGGAAGGTTGTGGGCTCTATCTCCGGTAAGAATTTAAGGTGTGCCATCCACTCATCCAGATTCCTCTTGAACAGTGTCATAGATGTGCTCTGTTTCACATGAATTAGTTGCCTGTTCCAAAGATGCAGCAGTTGCTGAGAGATAAATCTGTCCCTCCAGCATGTCCTATTTAAGTCCCAGGCCATATTTAGGTACATCAAACGGGTAGCCCTAGTCCAGTTTGATTTATGGATAGGCAGCAAGTTCATTAGATTTGGGTCTTGGATGGCTCTGTAGGACAGGCATAAGTCTGCCCTAAGAAGTCTATATGGCATGGAGCACAGTGACAGGGACTTTAGTCGGTCTGTGTAAGGCACATGCTGGAGCCCCTTGATCTTCTTTGTTAGAAATCTTTGAGGTCTCTCCAGTTGCTGCAGGTGCTTTTTACGGTACATGCCAAACTGGGCATTATACTCAATTATTGACTGAGTTATAACCTCTTTTGCTCTGAAGGTGATGCCTTTACTAATTAAGTGTGCTATGTAGAAAGCCTTCCTTACTACAGTAGACACATGGTGGTTAAAATTAAGGTTGCAGTCAACTTGTGATCCCAGGTCCCTTACCACTTCGTGGGTATTTAGGGTGTGAAGGGACATTGTTTGTGCCAAGAGGAATGACAATGCATTTCTTTGCATTTAATTTGCGACTGAGACTAATACACCAGTCGCTGGTCTGTATGAGACCCTCCTGGAGTATACTGACATCATTTGGGGGTTCAATTATTGTACCTAGAACTTCAAACACTGCACTGGCATTCATCTCTGTGCTAGCTGCCATCTTGGATCTCCTTGAGTGCTATTCTCCCAGCTGCCACTGTGCTAGGAATGGAACAAGAACTTTCTTAATGAGTAGGGGAAGTTCCCTAATTCTCTGGCCAAATTTCCTCTAGCAGTATTAATATTACCTCAGGTCTCCCCTGAAAAGAGGCTACTAGCTTAATGGTACTAACCCAGTCAACAAAGGATAACTAAATAAAAACTTAAAAAGACAAAAGGATCTTTGTAAGTTAAGTACTGTACACACTCCAATACCTTTGGGAGGTGCTGCAGACAATACCAAGCAGACTATAATGCTAAGAAAAAGACTCATTTTGAAACATGAAATCTGTAAAATTTTTGTCACAGTCCACAGTTCTCATCTCCCTTGCCCAATGTCCTTATATGCCAGAATTACTGGATAAGGGAGTTAGTGGGGCTGTGTTTAATGGTTGTAGAAAGACTAGGGGGGCAGAAGAGCATGAATAATTTCTAACCTCAATTAGATGAGTAAGGTAGTCTCAGCACAAAAGCCCACCCATGTCTGCATCCATGCCATCACTCAATACCCTCAACACTGGCTAGAGGTTAGGATGTTATGCGGCTATAGTACCTAAACTGCACCCCTCTCCTTCCCATGTTGGGCCTCCCCACTAGAAGTGATAGTGGACCATCCTCAAGAAAATCAGTGACTTATATTGGCTTTCCATTATGATATATAAATGGGCCAGACACTCCTTCTGGTCACCACAGAGACTATATAACACCTTGAACAGCTGGATTGGTCTCTGCCCATCATTATATATTGGCTTTGCAGAAACATTCTCAGGGACACTCAGTTCAGCAGGGGGAATACCCATAGCATCGCTGATAACCAGAATGCAACCCCTGATGCCTTACTCATCATGCTCAGTTGAGCTGGTGGCAATGAAGGATTACTGCTACTGGAGAAGAAGGTGCATTCTATGCTGATGTGTTGGCCAAATTCTGTCTAACTGTAGCATCCTGGTAACAAGAAGTAGGATGCACAGGCATAGGAGCTATGTCCATGGAAGGAGGAGGGAATACGGCCATCACAATACTGATGTCTGCAACTGCCATCAAGACCCCTGTCTGTGCCAAGATTTGGCTACCATCACCATTGGGCTCAGACAGTTCCCCAACATCAGATATGCCTATAGCTATAGTGGAGGAACCTAACAACACAGCACCTATGAAAATACATAAGCATGCCTAAATAACTGAATGTACTCTTCACCAACAGTATACCCACACATATGAATGTACTCGTCATGAACCCCCACAGTTCATTGTTGGAAAACCTCTATAACAGAGTGCCACACAAAATCTACAGGCTAATATACCTTGAGCAGAGTGATATGGCAGCTCTAGTCTTGATGTGCCTATAACAAAAGTAAAGCCATGCTTGTTAGCTAAATGCTCCCAAGTGAGGCAGGTAGTAGATTATCCTACCTGCTATGACATATGCTCCATGCAGTTCTGGTTCAAGGTCCAATACCCACTGTGAATCTGTCAGCTGCCTGCCCCCAGACAGAAATGCCAGGAAATCATGCATTTGTTAATGGAGATTCTGTTGGCAGACACCCCCCCAACATACACCTATGGCCCTTTATTTCTGTACCAGGCAGGTTGCATAGTTGTGCATATAAGAAATTATGCTGGTGATCTTTTCCTGAATCTTCTCATGGGTTCCATTTCAGCCACTGACTGTGTTTACTAGCTCTATAAGGTCACACCAGGCACATTCAAGAAAGCTTCAGTCTGATCTAACATTCCAGTGCATCCACCAACCATCATCAAGTAGGGCCTGTAGCAGGACGCCATACACTGCCTAAAAAGAACTTCACCTTCTGCTTTCATTCTGCACCAAGAATGTCTGTATGTAACCATAGAGAATTATACACGTAAGCTGCTGACATGCCATGCACATTATAACCACACCTCAGCAGCAAATAAATATGCATAGTGTCCTCATGGCCTGGGATATATGCCTCCCATGATGCACCACAACTGATCTGTATGGTTATCATCCCTGTGGCAGTAGTTAGTACTGAATGGTACTAAGTGTAGCACTGAAGCATAGCAAGAGGTTGCATTACTCAGCAAAGGAAACCATGCAGTACTGTAGGAATATCTGGAGCTGGTTATGTGCTCTGTGTGTCTGAAGGCTGCTGCAGCATACATTCTGTATCTGCCAAAGCTGTGAATGGGTACAAGTGTTTTTCAGTGTTCTGTGATGTTGCTTATCATGTGTTGGCAATGTAAATGGACACAAGAGCTATGATACCCTTCTGGACTGTGACCTGATACATGGTTATAACTTCTGAAGTCAGTGAGGGTGGCAGGGATCCCATGTGGTGCACTGAAGAGAGCAAAATATTTCTGTACTGTATGTATGGAGACCATCAGCTGCACCTACTGGGGAAGTCTTATTAGGGTACTCAGTATATAGTGGATGTCTGGCACAACCTTGCTAGGGTGGTAATTGCTGCTACTGGCATTTACTGCTCTGCTGAGCAGTGCAGGCATCACTACAGTGAATTCTAGAGATACCATCTTGACTTTCAATGCAATGGGAAGATGAGATCTGAAAAAAGTACTTCTGAGATGTTTAGTAAGTATGCAGAGTAGATCATTGCATTGTTGCCTCCTGTGGGACATTTAAATCACAATGCTTTTATTTCTTCTTACTGTTTCTCTAATCCAGAGCAGACTGAAGACAACAAGCTCCTGTACTACAGGATGATGGAGTATCTCCCCAGATGCAGAGTTTAGTATAATTGATGTCTTCATATAGACATTTTCTGTAAATCACAGAAGCATTGTATTACTCACTGCTATAATTGGGTAGAGGTAACTGTAACTTCCCCCACTACCTACTGCTTGATACAGTCTCTGCATATATGATGGCATGATACTGACATGTTCATATGGCACATTGAGGGAGATCCAGGCATTCCCCATTTGCAAATGTATGCTCAGTACTGCATGCCCCCACATTAGGGCCACTCCTACATGCTGCCAAACCTACAGGGCTATTGGCCTACTACCATATCGTGGGTATTGTCACAAAACAGAAGGTCCTATGGCATCTCCTTATATTGCCCATGCATTGCACCACCAAACATCCAAGTATATGCCACTTTCAAATGGCATATCGTTGGCATTCATACATCACAACAGCTCTGTTCCATAGCACATATCAGCTTCATTCCAATGTTTTCCCACCATATGCTGACATCTACCTGTGTTACCACTACTGGTCTGTCTGCTTTTGGTATGACACACCGGCACAGTATACCTGTTGGTCTGCATAGTTATTAACAATGTCCATGCTGACATGGCCTTACTTTGTCCCTGTTCCACATGAATACCCACACGCACAGACACTTCCTTGGTCTCTTATTTATCCTGATGGTATTGTCACCACTCCTTCCTCACCACACACACACACACACACACACACACACACACACACACACACACACACAAAGCCACCAAGTACCATGCCACTGTATCCTTGTAGCCGCATTTTCCAATAGCAACATCATTATTGCTCCTGTCATTATAGCATTCCTAGAACTGTTTAATCCACCTGTAGATAGCTGAAAAGGATAATTATTATTCACAGACATGATAGCATTTCTTTATCTCTGTCTCTATCCTTTTTAGTTTGCATCTTTTTTTATATATTTTTATTTGATGTTTCACTTCTGTCCATTTTTATTACTGTTTTATGTCTGTCAGCCAAAGCAGAGCATGTGATAAGGCAATGTCCTCTACTCTGTCATCCTGCCCTGCCTTCTCTTGCTGGCTCGCCATCTGCCTCCTGTCCTACCTCTCATTTGGGTGATGGAAGTAGTGTGTCAGACGATAACCTGTAGGTGTTCTTGATGGCCTCTGGTGAAGGAAAGTGTGGCTTCTCCCTCTGGTGACACCACCAGGAGGTCACATTTTGTTATAAAGTAGGAGTTTGAGGAGGTAAGGCAGACTTTTTGGACCAGCAGCTTAACGGCTACAGTGACCACCTAGAAACTGTCCCTGTGCAACTAGCAGAACCATAGTACTATCTAGCACTGCCTAATGGAGTGTCTGAGGCAGTACACATAAGGAAGGGTATGACTGTTGATGACTGATCTCTACCTGAGTCCAACCTAAGGCAATATGAAATGACAGGAGCCAGGACCCACCTTATCCCCAGTCATTGTGTTCTTCTTCCTTGTAAGTCATATCCCGACCCTGTTTATAGTCCAGTCCTCCCCATCATCACTTGTCTTCTTTCTGTCGATGTGTGTCTATCCACTGTCAATGCTCCTTTATGTCAGCACCTCCCCTGTTGGTCTTTGTCTGTGTATGTTGTTTCTTTGTGTGCCTCTCCTTTGATGAAGATACCCTCTATCAAGCCCCTGACTCCCTTACATACCTCCCTATCTACCCTTCTTGAGAACAGAAAATGGGCAGCTGAACAAAACACCCCCCATTCCCACACTTTCCTTCTCTGTATCCTAATGTATGTTCCTCTGCTTGCCTTCCCTCATTTCTGACTTTATTATACTCTTTTAACTTAAAGGTGATCTTCCTGTAAGCTATGTAGTGCGGCTTGCAGCAATTCAAAAAGCATTATTAGTATGTGCATGTGGATATTCATACTCACATTGATGCAACATGCACACTACTGCTGCTTGATATTTCTGGAAATGCATCCATGCAACATCTTGCACTTCACTGGCACTGTCATTTGTTTTAGAGAATTTATTTAATAGTTAATAGTTGAGGGACTAAATGCTTAATCCTTAACTGACATTTACAATTGAGCTGTGTTGTGCAACCTGGCATCACAGTGTTAGCTTCTGCATGGCTGCATTAGGCATGTTTCTGAATCTCAGGGTCTAGCAGAGCCATTGTGCTTGTAGTTTCTGAAGAAAACTTTTTTCGGATGTCTTTTCTTTCTTTTTTCCATATTTTAAAAACATGTTCTACTTTTTTGTTAAAGATATGTATACTATGACTAGAGAATAGTTAAACAAACAATGCAAGACATTTTAATAGTATCTATTCAAGCTTAAGCTTTAAAAAAAACAATGTTTCTATTAAATTCAGGCAACTGTCTAACAAAAATTATAATTGTTTATCTGTCATCATAACATATTTCAAACAGGTATGAACAGAATTATTAACTTATATCATTACAATGCTTGAAGTGTCAACATCCACAAGAATATCAGTAGAAACATAAAGCTGAACACAGAATTATCACAAACGCTGTTTATTTATGTTGCTGCAATCTGATAAAAATAATGATCTTCGTCTCAAAAGAACCAGCATGGATGGTGAACATACAAAATAAGGTATAATCCGTTTACAGATAATACTTGATATAAAATGTTTAACCTAATTTGTACACCACTTCAGTTTCATATTCTTCTTTTCATCTGCACACCATTTCAAAATTATTGACATAAAGTATAGTCATGTGGCTTGTTCAGAACAGTTTGCATGGAATCTAATAAAGTGCAGTTACATGTATTCATCCTTTTCAGTTTTCTAAGTGGATATACCTATCTATCTATATCTGTATCTATATCTATCTATATAAATATATATATATGCATGTATATTATTACTTTTTAGCACTAATTTATCTAGCTTAATTTTTCTCTTGTTCTACAGCTGTTCTATATACTTTTCATGTTTGTTTTCTATGTACTACATTCCTCTTTCGATTGTCTTGTAAAAGGTCCAGTGTTTTAAAAGCCACTAGTCACTGTCCGCATGAAGTTTGCATTTTCTTGTGCCTGCGATGGCTTTTGTCTATGGGCATGTTTTTTTTTCTCACCTTCCAACAGAACCTGCTGATTGATTAGCTACACTAAAATTATTCATATTTATACATACACACACATAGACACACATGCACAAAGACAGATAGACGGATAGCTAGATAGCTAGATAGATGGATAGATAGATAGATAGATAGATAGATAGATAGATAGATAGATAGATAGATAGATAGATAGATAGATAGATAGGCAGATAGGCAGATAGATAGATAGATAGATAGATAGATAGATAGATAGATAGATAGATAGATAGATAGATAGACAGATAGATAGATAGATAGATAGATAGATAGATAGATAGATAGATAGATAGATAGATAGATAGATAGATGATAGATAGACAGACAGATAGATAGAATTTATAGTAGCCCTTATGGGTCATGGGTAAGTTCAACCATCCAGGTAACCAAGAAATAAATAACTAAATAATAAACATAATTTTTACATACATTAGACATGCCTGCATAGACTTTAACTGGCTATTGATCCGAAGCTGTACTCTTCAGTGGGAGGTACTGGACATTCAGTTTGTATCCTGGCAAATGCTCACGCAATTTCACTATGGCTTGTAGACATACCTCTCAACCTCTTAGAGCAAGAAACCTGGACAAAACAATAAATAATGGGGGGACAGAGACCCAAAAGCAGGGACCCTTTTAAACTACTGCTCCTACAAACTTAGAAAGTTGGTAGAATAACAGGTTTTGCATTAGCATGAATTTTCAGACAGGTATGAAGTCTGAAACTCAAATGCCTGTCATTATTTTCTCAGTTCAGTCTTCAATGATTTGCCAATGATTTGTTAGAAAACCACAGTTTTGTAAAAAAATGGACCAAAATTATGAGGCAAAAACCTGGACATTCTGCGAAATCTGTACAGTTAAGAGGTATGATTGTAGATAGTGTTTAAAGTGTTATTTTAGCAAAAAAAAATTGCTAAGGCTACTATGATTTTACAGTAACTAGATAAATTAATAAAGTACTCATTTGCTCATTCACCAAGGATTACCTATATATCAGACACATTCTCACTTCCTTCTATATAAAATTGTACTATCTCTGCTAGTTCTTGCAGTCTGATGTATTTTACAATCTTTGATTTAATACCATTACTGTAATGCACAGAGATTCAGCTTGATGATGCCGGTATGAAGGTGGTTCCTTGTCAAGACTGCATTTTTTTTCCTGGTCCCCACTGCTGCTGATCATTAGCCCTCCTTTGTGATTTATTGACCCAGTCATTCCTCATAGGAGGAAAGCCAATGTCCACATGCATGGAAGCAGCTGGACAACCAGAAAACCTCCATCCTTTCACATTTCTGTGGGCTAACTGGTGCAAGCACCTTCCTTGCTAGATTCTTCAAGCACCCAAGCTATTAGTTGAACTTGGGTCATCTGGGTAACATTTATTACTCTGCATCATAAGGAAAATTGTATTATTTAATCTGAAACTAGTTGTACTGGCCAGAAAGGTTATTATATTCCGTCTGGGGTAACATGCAGGTAATATCTAGAGTAAATGATGACTGCTAAAGTAACAAGCCATCTTTGAAATATTTTTGTATTCTAAAAGGCTCAGCAATATATTCTTTACCTGCTAATCCATACAAAGTACTGTAGTGAGTGCCACTCTGGTGGCATGGAGCATAAAGCTCAGACTACATCTGAGGTGACCTAAGTTTGATTAGTGGCTTAGGCATCTGGCTGAGTGGCAAGGAAGAATAGGAGTTGCCATCCCTGGTGGCTGGGTCCATTAGCATGTTCACTAATGAACCCTGCTGGAGACAGGGGCCGTCACATTTGGAGGTGTTGTGCTAAAGGGGGAAAAGGGCGTGAACAAGGTTGAGCTGCTGTGGAGGTAGGGCAATATGCTGCACATTCCCACTGTATGCATACCCCTCTGATGTACCACAAGGGATGGAAGGGGGGGCATAACAGAGGTAGGGCATAATATGAATCCCTCAACAGATGTGAACACTATGACTCCCTCAAGTTCCATGCTAATCAAGCTCTGTGGAATTAATCTGTGGGATTAAGGAAGTGGCTGATAGACTTGGTGATGGACATAAAGCACTGGGTAGGGAGTTGTAGGATAATACAGGATGGAGACTAACAAAACAAAGGAAGTGATGTTTTGCTTAGGGCTATGTCTTCAATGTGTATTTTTCCTTATATTGTACATTCTGAAGTAAAATTATATAATTAAAATGTAGAAATGATGCTCTATTACTGAAACCAGGCATAGGTTGTTTGCAGTACATGGGAACCAAACTGTGAAATGCATGAAGCTAAAACTGACTAGTTTTTTATGCTATTTACATCAGTTAAGTCTTCAAACAATGTTCTTTGAGTAACATAGTTTCATAAATGCATTACTAAATCAAGTAAGTCATATAAGAAGGTTGCAGTGTTGCCTACTTATTCAAATGATCTCATCAAATATGTAAGATTGGTATACAGTTTTTTTACAGGAAAGTCATTTGAAATTGGTTTTGCCAGTCAACAAGAAATCCAGGCGAAGCTATGAAATTTGGTGTCCCTGTGTGCTAAAAAATTGGTATAAGTGCTCATGCGTGATATAAATGATTACTTAGGTGAGAAAAGTTCTCATATAAAGTGTAAATGTAGTGATTCACATTTATATTTTCAGCGTATTCTCTGTTCATAGGGGCAGTTCAGGTTTTAGAACTTACCTTTTGGAGAGCAAAGAAAAATAGTAATGTGCCATGTGCCAAAATGAAACTTAAAAATAAAAGATGGATAACGTTGACTTAATGTGGCACTGTAGCAGTACAAAGAAAATCAATACCTGAGGCTTTACTGCAACCAGATAAATAGACTCAGCTGCTGCTGATCTGCCTGAACAGCTGACAGATGAGTCACAAGTAATTAAGAAGATAATTGAGTGTAATTTGGTTACCAGGTAGTTTTACAAGACCCAAAGGATCATGTTATCCTTCGTGTTATCCCTTATACAGGAGATCTGTATTTCTTTGGCGTCACATTCTAGAATTCTTAAAGCAACATTGTGAAGTGTAAAATCAAAACATGTTACCACGGCTGTAAAAGCATATGTGTTATATATGTAAATGTACACATATATGTACACTTCACAAAACAAGTGCAGCCATCCTTCAATGAAACATGCCAGGACAGTAGTACTGCAAACTCAGTCATGCAGACTTTTTGTTAAGACATCAATAGCTGCACAGATGAGAAAGATACACTCATATGGTGGGAAATATAAGCAGTGAGCTGATGTCAGACAATGGAAGTTATTGGAAAGTTAACAGTAAGGAGCAAATAGTGCAGGAAAGGAGAAGAAATATTTAATTTATAAAGATGGTAAGAAAATAGGGAGGAGTAAAACAGGAGAGAATGAACCATGGTACAACATTAGCATATGTTGGGTGACCCAGCAGGTAAGACAGTGTCAATGTTTCCTTTCTTCTTGAGCTACGAGAAATGATTCCTTCATTTGTGTCATGTCTTTGAGGTCACATGTCAGGGTCATATTAAATAAGATGTCCTGGGACCATTTTGGAAGGCAGCTGCATTTGAAGACACAATAGAGCTAATACTTACCTTCACTGTCCTTGGACATGACCTCTGGTCCATCTGGAAACAAAATGTTAAACACTTGTAAGGGTAAGAGGGTCTTTAGTCACCCAAAGGGTGATCCAGCTAACTGAAGGTGTCATGATACAGGAACCGGTGTGCCATACAGTGCTGGGAATACAGAAGCCAGCAGCAGACATAGCAAGAATCCGACTGAAGCCTGGTATCAATGCCCAGCCTGTCCAGCTCCTAGGAAAACTAACAGTTAGACAGTGGGGTCCTATAGAGAATAATTTCCACAAGGATACACTGAGCATTAAATCCTTTGATCAAGGCATAAGGAACATTGTCTGATGGACCTTACTGGCTATAGAGTTGTTGTGTGTGCATTGTGAGCCTGAATTATGAAAGCCGTTGAGTCATGGTTACAGCAGTAGTAATACTGTGGTACTAAATATCAAAGAGGTATGTTTGTAAAGTCCTCTGTTCTAATCAGAAGCCTAGCTAGGGTGGAGTGAAAGAGGCAGCCAACCTCGGGAGGGCAGAATCGGCAGATGCTGATCAGTCTTCAGTGGATTACTGGCATTTCACATTTGCAGTCTGAACTGAAGTGATTTAGCCATCTGCGTGTATCATGAACTGTAGTTAGCAAATAGTTTACTACCATTTAAAATGGAAAAAGAGATTTTTTTTGTTTTACATTTGCAGTCTGAACTGAAGCACTTAAGTGTCACTACAGTTCTACAGTTTAATGCCAAGAGAGCTTTTTTTTGTTTGTTTTTTAGTTTTTGTTTTTGCTCATTAACTTAAAGTTGAGGGGGTGCCACATCAGAGGACAACACCAGGTGCCTAAATAGCTGGCCACACCTCTAGCACGAAATCTTTTACTTTTTCCACTGCTAAGCTACAGTATATTTTTTCTACTTTGACTGGGTTGTGAGAGCCATCATTTCCAGCTTAATCTCGGAATCTCTATCAGGAATGTAAGGGGAAGGTGAAGTAGTTGAATGTAGACTGACTTTATGTGTAACACAGGGAGCTATGCTGGGTGAAAATCACTGAGTTGCATATGCTTATGTCTGAACCAGAAGAAAAAAGGCACAAACCAAAAAACAGACAAGAGAAGATTAGTGCACAGGTACAAGTAGCAAAGGACTGGAAGCCACAGGGGGACAGGCTGATGTGAAATCACCAAAAAGGAGAAAAGGCTTTATTAATGCATATGTACACATTCCAAACCCACACAGAAAAATGAAACATATACATATTTCCAGCACTCCACAAATCAGTGATGAGTCTATATACCAAACCAAATATAGAAAGGCACTGTATATTCCACCACAATGTGTATATCCATTAAATGGAAGAAAACTGCAGGCAAAACATGCCAGTAATCCTGTGTCCACTGAACAGAGTTCTTCATCGCCATGACAACCTTGAACAAAACAGTCTAAAAAGTCCACATCCAGTAGTATAGAACATTGTGTGTCTATGCAACAAAACATTAAAAGACCAAAATGAAACATCCACTTTACATCAGAGGCATGACAGTTAACATTCATCCACATCAATCCACAAACCCTTTTTCCCACTTTTGCACATGGGGACAGGGTGTGCATGACAGTTAACAAACACTTTCATATACACTCAGATCTACATTGTACATAAAATACTATATAAACCAAATAATGTCCAGCTATAAATCATGCCATCCCAACGAATTTACCTAGAGGGGACCTCAGATCTCAACACCTCAACTGAACAGTGATCATAAATCCTTTGACAACTATGATGACTCTATTTACAGTGTCCATGTATCTAAACTCTGGAATTCTATCCCCTCTGACCTTAGAACAGAAACTAACATTTTTCTACAGAACATAAACAAGTCTAACTACAACATGGACTTATAACTGCAGCAAATGATATCTCAAAGCTGTGACTATTCCTCTTAATAGTCATTAAGCTACTAGTCATTACTTAAGTACCTATCAACTATTAAAGCAATAACTGACAACGTGGTGTGGTATATTGAAGATTTACCCATGGTTGGTATGGTTTAATCATGAGGGCAAAGCCTGAGTGATTAAACAAAGGCAACCGTGGGTAAATCTTCAATATACCACAACCACGGAGTTGGTTATTGCTATTATACGATGACATTATTTAAGAAAAAATACTTACTTTTCTTAAATAATTTCTTTGTATAATGGCGGATTACTGTTCTTCTGCCGGTTGTGATATACTGTTTCTTCATTTTGATGTACTGCTCATGCATATGGGACTTGCATTCCCATGCATACCCAGTACATGAATGCTTTGAAACATAAACAACGGAGAAAAGAATGTTTCCGTTGCTCCGTTTTCTCTCTTTTTTTTTTAATTGTAAAAAAAAAAAAAAGGTTTTGGGGCACTTTATACCAACGGAAAAAATCCAGGAGACCTTTTTCCATTGGTATATTGTGAGATTTACAAAGGGCACTCTGGTTGGGCTGGCCAATCAGCATGCACTTTTTGGAATATTAATGGGAGGTCACTGTATAATAACCCTTTCCTCACCAGCATTACTATTATATCACATTTAACTCCCTTATCCAGGCACTTGTCTATCACTTTTGTTTGATCCTTACTTTCTTTTCCTGTCACATTCCACCCCTTTAACCTCTCTTGTCTTTCCTACTCCTTCCTTTTATTCTTACCTTTAACTACTCTAACATCTCCTCTCTCTGCTCCGTTGTTCTTCCTACTTCCCATCCACCCATCTTTTCCCTATGCAAATCAGTGTTTCTTTTCCTTCTCCTGCGTTCTTCATGATTATATCATTCCTCAACTATTCTCTAATTAACACCCATTATAACGTTTTGCTGCATACATTGCTTTACTTTATATTATTTTGTTGTATGTATTATCCTAACTTGCCCTTATTAATCACCATTCATTGCATACAGATATTATGATTATATAAGGAAATTTCACAAAACAAGAATCCTGAACCTAAAATATAGGTCTAAAAGGATCGAAATAAACACTGGAAATAAAAAAAAAAAATAAACAAAATAAAACAAAAAATAAAATCTGTTTATTGCAGGTTCTAGTGAGCTTCAATTAAAAAAGTGAAATCCATCCTCAGTGAGAAGATCAATATTGTCTCCTATTGTGTAATTAGTAGTCATACTTCTCAACTCTCCCCTATTTTTTTCTTAGGAATGTCCAAAATTTTGGCTTGAAAATTTGCCCTGACCCTCCTCATAATTGAATTTTTTGTTTTGAGAAATGTGTTGGATTAAAGTTAATAAATACTGGTAATCATCATTACCATTATCAATTCTTTTATTTCAGAAAACACGTTAATTCACTCCTTTTTTTTCTATCAACTTTTTAAGATTAATACTGTCATTATTTAAAATGCATCCCTAATTTTGGTTCTGTTCACCTACTTTTTGCTTTGCCACTAATTACAGCTGGACATTATTTAGTTTATATAGTTACAGACATGACAAATGCTAATAAAATGCTCACTGAAAAGGCGGGTAATTCCTACTATGTGTGCACTATCCCGGTGTTTTTTTTATTTTCATTTTGTTTTGTTTTAACTAGTTAGATGTACTTCCATGAAGCAGAATAATGCCTTTCCTGAAATCTTAAAACAGAACATTCTGGAAAACTGGATAATCCTGAAAAAGTTGTTTAAAGAGTGTTTTATTTTCATGTACAGTTACTGTCTTAGGCATATAACAGCAGGGAGGTAAGATCTAATGTTGACAAAAAGTCATAAAAATTGAATTTGAACAGTTAATAACAAACTTTTCTCTCATGTTAGGCAAAGAAGCTGTCACACCCACAATCCATTTTCCCTCTCCCATGGCTCTATAATAATAAGGTGTCAATGTATCATGGGGGTAAGTTAAATCCCACTTAGAGACCATTTCAATGTATTAGCTTTCTCATCTAAGTGACCAGAAATGTATACTCTTAAAAGTTACTATTTGCCTATTTACTTTTAACTCCACAATTAGATGGAGTGGACTAGAAGAGCCCTTTTCCAGTTATGCCTATTTTAATGTAAGTACAAAAAAATTGGTAAAAATTAGTCAAATAAAATGCATGATAACGGCTTACTAAAAGAAAAATATTACAATTTTCTTCTTAAACTTCACATTACACAAAAAAAACAAGCCATAAAATATTTAAAGTAGATAGAATACTATGTAAATTCTTCATTCACAATACCAGCAAAAACAGTAGCCAAAACTGAGAAGAACAAAGGACCAACAGATAGCAATGTTTCTCTTTATACGATGCTGCTGTTTATCATTAATGGAAATTAATGTTTTTTGAGCAGTAGAGAACTGAATGATGAATCCACCGATGCAAGGACTGGGATTTACTCAATCCTTTCCTTTGCCATACTATATAGAACAACTGACACCATGCTAGGGTAGGGAATGCAGAGACATTACCTAGGATTCATGCAGTGCTAATTCTGAGGGGGTATCACTATGTGAAGTATCCCATATCTAATTATGGCTATAACAGGCAAGGGATAGCACTGGCATGCAGAAGTAAAAGTCATGTAACTAAACAGATGCATAGCAATGATGTATCAGTTCCATGCATAGCAGTGATGTATCAGTTCCATGCATAGCAGTGATGTATCAGTACCCTGCATAATGATGTATCAGTACATGCATAGCAGTGATGTATCAGTACCATGCATAGCAGTGATGTATCAGTACTATGCATAGCAGTAATGTATCAGTACCATACATAGCAGTGATGTATCAGTACCATGCATAGCAGTAATGTATCAGTACCATACATAGCAGCAATGTATCAGTACCATACATAGCAGTGATGTATCAGTACCATGCATAGCAGCGATGTATCAGTACCATGCATAGCAGTGATGTATCAGTACCATGCACAGCAGTGACGCATCAGTACTATGCATAGCAGTGATGCATTAGTGCCATGCATGGCTGTGATGTATCAGTACCATGCATAGCAGCGATGTATCAGTACCATGCATAGCAGTGATGCATCAGTACCATTCATAGCAGTAATGTATCAGTGCCATGCATCAGTACCATACATAGCAGTGACGTATCAGTACCATACATAGAAGTAATGTATCAGTACTATGCATAGCAGTGATGTATCAGTACCACATATAGCAGCGATGTATCAGTACCATGCATAGCAGTGCTATGCATAGCAGTGATGTATCAGTACCATACATAGCAGTAATGTATCAGTACCATACATACCAGTAATGTATCAGTACCACATATAGCAGTGATGTCTCAGTACCACATATAGCAGTGATATATCAGTGCCATGCATAGCAGTGATATATCAGTATCATGCACAGCAGTGATGTATCAACATCATGCATTGCAGTGATGTATCAGTACCATGCATAGAAGTAATGTATCAGTACCATACATACCAGTAATGTATCAGTACCACATATAGCAGTGATGTCTCAGTACCACATATAGCAGTGATATATCAGTGCCATGCATAGCAGTGATGTACCAACATCATGCATAGCAGTGATGTACCTGTACCATGCATAGCAGTAAAGTATCAGCAGTATGCATAGCAGTGATGCATCAGTACCATGCATAGAAGTAATGTATCAGTACCATGCATAGCAGCAATGTATCAGTATAGTGGTGGAGTAGTGCTACTGCAGTGAGTAGGAGTGGTATAGATTCTGTCATGACAAAGACATCGCTCTGAAACAGAGGCAGTACGAGCAGTGATAGCAAACAGTGACAGACAGCAACACAAAGTGAGAAGAAGAGTAGAATGATAAAGCACATTAACACCACGAATTCTAATGTGGGTGTGATACCCTGTTCATGATGTAAATGGGAATGAAAAGAGGAAGACAGGAAAGTAAGAAAGGGCAGTAAAACAGAGGAAAAAAACACAAGCAGAACAAATTTAGAACAGATGTTGAAAAAAGCAGAGGTATTTTTTGTGGGGATATAGTCCCCTTGTCATTATTAAAAGACAAGGGTGGAGAATAAAGGTACTGAGGGATGCCTTTCAGTGGGATAGAGAGAGAATGGCAGCAATCAGCTGCAGATAAACATGGAACAAATACACTGATAGACAGGTTGATAATGGGGTGGAGAGTGGATGGACACATACTGGAATAGACAACTGGTAGACAAAGAGGACTGCACAAAGAACAAGATATGGGGAAAGAAACAGAAGGGAAGGACAATGTTGGGAAAGGGATATGAAGAGTCGGGAATGACACAGAAGGGAAGGACAATGGTGGAAAAGGAATAATAAGTGTTGAGAAACACAGGGAAGAAAGGGACAGTGTTGGGAAAGTGACAGGAAGTGTTGTCAGTATGGCTGATTGCCAGGCCATGCCAAAGGGCAACAGGCTTTGGCATCACTATCGATTGAATTTCTCCAAGTCTTGTGGATTTCTAATACCATGATGGGAATGGACCCCATTCCTAAGTCTGGGTATGATTAAAATTCATGAAATTAACATTGTTTCAGTCTTTGATGTTAGCCAAAAGTGCTCTTTGCCTCGCTAGCCCAGAAATTACTTCTTCTGCAATTCATATGGAGTTACATGTATTGATAGCACATGTAAATGACGACTGTAGATTTTTTTTATTTAGACCTGTTGCTTCAACTACTATTGCAAATATCTGGTATCTTTCTTTTGCATTGCCCTTATTTCTGCCTACAAATCCTGGTATTTTCTGACTTTCTGTCTTTCTGTACTAAGACACTGTAATCACTGGGTGTAGCAATTTCAAAGATCAATGGTAGGTTTGTCTTTATTTCCTAGAGTATTATATTGGGTTTTCTTGCATCTGTTCTTTAAACTGTTGGTAATGAGTGATCCTATGTGATATAAACATCACTTACTACAATGTTTTGTGGTACATCTTTCCAATGTATCTTGGCTACTTAAATACTGTAATGTTTGCACAATCCCCAATGCAACAATCTTGCCACATTATTGTGCTATTCAGTATACAGACCTTCTGCCATTAGTGTATCACGCCCAGCAACAAGGTATGTAACTGTCTCCAGTTCTGTTTTTACAGTACCTGTATTTGTCTGTTTCTCTCTCAATTTCAATGGACTTTGCAAACCAACATGTACGTAGTCCACTAACCTGGGCCACCAATATTAACCTTTTACCTTTTGGTTTCAACTCACCTCTCCCTAACTATTCCTGTGTCAAATCCTGATTGACATGAGGTTATTCCACAAGATCTCTGTACTTGCTGCAATATTTATGCCTCTTCCACATTTATTTCCTTCTTATCTGATCCTTCCCCTTATATTCTTTCATTTTTTTTTTTGGCACATTTAGTTGCTGTCTGATTTTTGTCTACTGCAGTCCCTCCAGATGCCAAAATGCTTATGACAACTAAGCAGAGAAGTAATTCTAGACTTCATCTCCTCACGTTTAAAACTTTCACTATATTTGCATCTGGTAAGGTCAGCAGATCTGCATGCATTCCCACAACAGCAGATCCAGACATGCAATCAATTTCAAGGAGGCACATACCTCCTTCAAAATGAGGAATGTATACTTTTGGTACACACAGATTTTTATATGTCATTTGATAAGCATGAAACATTTTTTCTTGTTTCCCTGTCCAACTGATCCAATATTTTTTGAGGCCAGTTAATCACCTCAAAATTGTAAGTTAGAACAGGAACAGCAAATAGGTTTATATCTTGGACTTTATTTCTAGACGTCAAGGCAGTTTTCAGTATTAGTTTTAGTTTTCTTAAGTATTCCTTACTGAGTTTTATTTGTATTTGTTAATGTTTTATTGCTGATCCTTCATCAATTCCCAAATATTTATACACTCCCTCCTGCTCTGGATACTTTATATCACATTCCTGTCCCAGACTGATAATTTCTTGATACTACAGCTTTCTTGCTTTAGGCATTGCTTTTGCACTTTTATCAAAACTAAATGATATTCTTATATAATGTGAGAAAGTTTAACCACTTGCAGTCACGCTTTGAGCTCATCTGGTGGACCATATAGTTTTTAAGTCATCCACAAAAAGTAGATGAAAAGTCTTTACACTTGGTTGTTTTCTGGGAGACACAGTGTAACCATGACCTTATCTGTTAAGTTATTTAGCAATAAATGATCCTTTGTTCCATATGACTTTCTTTTGTTACCATTCTGTTCTATTGCTATAATTGAGTATTTTACTAAATTACTATAAACTCTACATTAATTCCAATATATAGTTTGTAAATCATTGGAAGGCAAATCACTCTCCTGTGTAGCCAATGTCATGAGTTGGTTGCTCCCTAAATGGCTGGAGCCCACTAGTCAAGTGACACCCCAAATGATTCCATTAAGAGCTCCATGCTCCTATTGAGGGTGTCCAGCTGCATGCACATCTCAACAGCCAGAAGCCTCTGAACCTGAAACCTGGTACTGGTTTACCACAGGTAACCCTAGCTGTCCACCATCAGCAGATGAGACTTCACTCCTTTTCCTGACAGGAAGCAGAGAAAAAACAAGGATCACCAAAATCACCGACAGCAGAAAAGCCATTGCTGCCCTCCTGAGAGGAAGACATACAAGGCCCCAGTGACCCAGCATCAGGTGCAGCAGTTGGCAGAGATTAAAGTGAGCACAGCTACACCTGCTCCTCTGCCTCACGTGTACCTGCATATGGGAGAGATAAGACACACACATGTGACATGCACACCACTGCAGCTGTATGGTGGTATGCTATACAATATGCACACACCCTGCTGGAGAGCCGTTCCAGCATTCTGCGTCAGCTGACTATGTTCACGTGATATTCCTTAGTGGCTGGAAAAGAAATGATGTACGTGTAAGCAAAAGTAAACAAAAGTTAACACAGCAGGATATAACTAGACAAAAACAAAAGAAAATAAATGACATCTCTGGCTGCATATTCTGAATCTCTGACTAGTGTTCATGGTACAGGTCAGCATGGCACTTCGTTAGATCATAATAGTGATGACTGTATCATTTCCCTCTATTGCTGATTCTTTTGGCTTCTAACAGTACTTGTGCCAGGCCAAACCAGGCATTGACCTTTTTAACGGGCCCATTGTAACATCCAAGCAGGTGATTCGTCAAGACCCTGAGCAAGAAAAACAGGAAAATCCTTCCTCTCCGTGACACACCATGCTGGATTCCTGTGTTTCATGAAGGGCAAAGCAGCCATGGATACTCAGCTGGTTCAGCTGAGAAACAACATAGTAGATCCATGTGCATGGATGTATGTTTCTGAATCGTGTCACACAGACTAGCACTGTACCTCAGGTCTACTCATATTCCAGGGTCTGGTGTATGAGCATACATATCACATGCATCATACTACACAGTAAAACAGTACATACATGACTTGTACCATTAGACAATATTAGCACACTGTGCAGAGGAAAATATTCAGCAATATTGGCACAGTCTGTCTGCTTTGCCTAAGTACCCTGCTATAAGCCTTGCGTTAATATGACATAAAACATTATTACCAACTTGCAAAAGACCACTTTGAATCACATAAATGAAATGTATTACAAGTGTTGCAAAAGTGCTGGGGGTACAGAGACAGACAAAGAAGGAAGGATAGCTAGGCTGGTGCTGTATCTATTGCACTCCTGTGATGTCTCTCAGGAAGAGGAAGGGAGGATCTGTGTGTTATTTTTGTGCACCTAAGATATATACAAGAGTGGGCCACACTTGAGTATTTCACTTCAGAAATGGCACACACTGAGGTGGTTCCACAGGACAAACACATGCCAAAATGTTTAGGTGCTAAGGCATCCATGTGATCTCCCATGTTGCATGCAAGGCCAGTGCACACTATGCATCTTATGTATGTCTATGGGGGAATGCTGTGCTCAAAGAAAATTGCATGGTATACCCAAGCATACATGATATGCAACTACTGTGGCCCTACCTAACTAGAATGTGATAATACCATATAACTGGAGGGAAAGTTTTGAAAATTGGTAACTACAGGTGATATCCAAATAGATATGGTGGGCAAGGCTGTGGTTAGGCTCACCTGCATCGCTTATTTATTTATTTATTTATTTATTTATTTATTTAATCTTTGTTTTCTGGAATATTCTGAGAGGGTTTAGAATGAATCCCTTTTCAGCAGAGGCCTAGGGAGAAAAGCTTCTCATATTGTACAATAATTTAAAACAATCATGACAATTTTGAATATAATATACAATATAGATTATGCATAAAAGATAGATTAAGCAAAAACAAGTCAGACATTATATACAGTACAGAAATCCATATCTAACATATATATCACATACATACAACAAGGAAACAGTTATTGCAGGGAAACAGTTTACAAGTAGCAATGAGTTTATTTTATGGTAATACATTAGTGCCAGTATAGGTTCTTGGTGTATTAAAACAATTTTTGAGAAAAAAAATACTTCTAAGAGGAACAAAAGCACACCCCACAAAGGGATAAACATTCCTGCGAACAAACCAATAAGATAAACCAAGTATAAAATCCAGAGCATTCACAAGGCCTTCCCAAGGTTCATAAATCTTTAGTAAAGCCACCTATGCGACCTATAGTTGCTGGGCAGGGTTGGCTTGCTGAACCTTTTTCTATATTTTTAGAATACCATCTTAGGCCTGTAGTTGATGCTAATCGTTTCATCTTGAAAGACAGTAAACAATTTCTTTTAGATCTTTATAATTATACTAGGATCATTATATCTTAGTCACATTGGATGTTACAAGTTTGTTCACTGTTATACCTAATGATTTATGTGTACTCAGAGTACAACATTATTTAAATAAAGTCTGATTTGAATAATGAGACAATAGATCTTTTGGAATTATTTTTAGAAACAGTACTTTGCAATAATGTATTCATTTTTGATGAAAATATTTATCTTCAGAAGGATGGTGTAGCTATGGGCACTCCTTGTGCCAATAGCTACGCCAACATTGTGATGGCAGACTGGGAGGAGGAACTCTTGTTTCCACTGGGTGTTTTCCAACAATATGTTGGGTTTTATAGAAGATTCGTAGATGACCTCTTCCTGGTTTGGAAGGGTGATGAAACCAGTCTTTTGGATTTTGTTTCTGTTATGAATAATCTGACAGGTTTCCTTAGGTTTACTGCATGTTTTTCCATGTCAGATATATCTTTTTTGGATGTTAATATAACAAGACTTGGAAATGGCCTTTTAAATATCTCTGTTCATAGGAAAGCTTGCCACAGGAACACCCTGCTACATAGACATAGCATGCATCCTAAATATGTTTTTGATAATGTTATGAAAGGTCAAATTATGAGAGCATCAAGGCTAAATCCGTTTGATGAAGGATATTTACAGGAATTATCAGAACTTAAGGTTAGATTTGCTGAGAGATGTTATAATGAAGCAGATGTTGATAAAGCTGCTATGGTAGTAAATGAGCTGAGGACTTCGAGAGCACGACCATATTTTTTGGATTGGGGTAACAGCAGTAATGCCACTCAACCTAGAAAGGCATGTGAATTAAGAATACCCATGTATTTTACAAAAGATATAGGACATGTTAAAGGGGTAATAGAGAAGTACTGGGACACCCTCTTACTTGATAGTGATATCAGTGAAATAGTGGGTCCAAGACCCAAGTTCGTTTTTAAGAACAAGCGAAACTTGAAACGTATGCTATGTCATTATCCTATGAGAATGAATAATGTTGTACCCAATACACCTGATTACAATATTATACCTTGTAATAGTTGTAATCAATGTCAATTTATTGAGACTGATGAGACTTTTATACATCCGGTTACTGAACATGAGTTTTTGTTCCATACTAAGACAAACTGTCTGAGTACCAATGTGGTTTATCTTGCTAGATGTGTATCCTGTGTAGCATTCTACATTGGGAAAACTAATAGACAGTTAAGAGAACACATCAGGGAACATGATATATCATATACGTATAGGCTCAGAACACAATGCTCTGGCCAAGCACTGTAAACATCTAGGACCGACACACTTTTTCAAGTTTTGTGTTATGCAAATGATAGTTCCCAATATTAGAGGAGGGGATATAGATAACTATACCCAGGAATGTGAACAGCGATGGATTATCCGCTGTAGAGCGGATAAGTCCCCTGGGTTAAATGATAAAGTTAATTTACAACCTGTTTTACGTTAGAGAAGGATTTTTAAACCTAAGTCATAGTAACTATTACCATTTATCATAGTTTGCTCAACAGGTTAATTATTTCAAGTGTTTAAATATTTATTCTAATATTTGTTTATTCTCCAACTCTGTTGGAAAAACATGGAATAAACTACCCTCTGATATCACTTCTTTAACCTCTTTCCAACTTTTCAAATTTCAACTAAAGATTTATCTCAATAAACACTGGCTTTGCTCCTGCACTAATCCTGACTAATGCCAACTCTTCTCTCTTCCATTACCCTTAAAAAAAAAAAAAAAAAAAATTTATTTTTTATATTATCTGGTTACCTGCTATGATGTCATGTGAACTTTTATGCCAATGCATTTTGTTATCTGATCATATTATTGTTTTTATTTCTTATCTTTCTTATGTAACCATTTATGCCTTTTTGTAAAAGTGTACAACTGATGGAGCCTCTACTGAAAACGGACATATATCCAGTTGGACTAGCCCGGTCAACAAATGTAAAATAAAAAAATAAAAATAAAATAAATTTATTATTTTTAAATGAATGGTCATTGTTGTGTAGTGCATTTTTAAATTAGTGTTCGTTCATGGACATTTAGCTTTAAATGTTTAATAGATTTGAATGACGTTTATGAATAAGTGAACATATCACTTGTGACCTATTATTATTTAAAGCTACTATTTTAAATGGTGTGCTAAAGTCTGAAGAAGCCTTCGGGTGAAAGTGCTTGCTTTTGTGTTCAATAAATTTTATTACATTCTTTATGGTGTCGATATTATCTGTGGACTTTCGTTTATCTGTTGGACATATATTTTCGTAACAGGTTGACTGCTGTTTTCGTTCCTGTGAATACTTCTAAGAGGAAACAAAAGTTACCATAGGAAGATAGTAGCAGTAAGAAAGATGCAGCTGCGTGAGAGAAGGAGGACATTACTGTAATGAGAAATCAGGAGTATGGACACAATACAGTTAGGATTTGTTCTAGAGATGAGAAGAAATGAAATTATTGGTGCTAAGGCAGACAGCCTGGTGAGATGAAGGAGCAGATCCATTTTCTCTCAGGTGACATTTTAATTATTTTCTGAAGGAATTTCCATTTTGGTTTGTCTTTCGTGCTAGAGGTACGGAGTTTCACATTTTTTTAATTTTGTTTGATTATAGGGAGCTCCCTGCAGAAGTGTAAGATTTTGTTACAATGAACAGATAATTTGTCTTTTGATCTTAGTAATCATTCAGGGGAATAGAGTTTTATGATGTTTTTATGGTTTGACAGTTGTCTGACTCATTGAAGATTTTGTGTACAGCAGTAAATTGTGATAAAGATTGCTAGTGAGGTAATTCTAGCAAATTCCCTGAGCGCTAGACAGTGGTATGACTTGTAGTGAAGGTTTGCAGCAAATCTAGCAGTTTTGCTATAACATTTTTCTAGCTTTGCTAGCAATGTGCCTTGCAAGTTACTGAAAATGGGGGATGCATACAGCAGAGTAGGCAGTAAAAAAGCAGACACTTATTTACTTCAAGTGAGGAATGATTTAACTCTGTATAAAGAGCCTAGATTTTGGTGTGTTTTCTTTATGGCTTGGTTACTGGTCAATTTCAGCTGGTTATCTCCTAGGAGTTTAGCCCGATGAAACTTATTTGATCATAGTGTCGTTAGCAGAGAAGATGCTAAAATATGTCTATGCATTTGTGAGGGGTTTGTCAATACATAGTATTTTGTTTAATTAGGATTTAGTAGGAATTGAGATTTGTTTAACCAAAATTCAACAGAGGAGAATGCATAATGGGTTACGTTGAAGTTTTGTGAATGTTTTTGCTGCGCAGATCAGGCTAGCATCATATTGCACTGTAATGGCTTGTTTGGTGGCAGTATAAAGATCATTAATAAAGAGTGAACCAGACATAAAAAATGGCAAAACACTGGAACCAAATAAAGAATGCTACAAAGCCTCTGAACAAATGTTGCTAAGAACAAAATAATTTATTTAACCACTTCATAATGTAAAAATGTTAAGCACTTTCGTCCTCATAACAATTAGTGAAGGCGTTCATCAGAACTCTGATGTTCTGATAGCATAAATTATCTGATGGTCAATAAAGCTGTCAGATAAGGTACCAGGGTCTGGGGAAGACGGGGAGTCCAGTCTAGGGTAGATTGCCTGCCTGTATCTTTGTTATATCTAGATAGGGAGGCAATTAGTTGGGTAAAAGTATAGAGCTGTATAGCGTTAGTAGTTGTCAGAATGTCTTGCTTGCCAGTCTATGTTCAGATCACCCAGTAAGAGGGTTTTGTATGATATTTTGCATGAGATGCAGAATAATATTTCCTTAAAGTTGGATATATGATGTTAGCTGGTAGGATGTATGTACCTGTGATTGCTATGTTCTTATGTTTGTTTATTTTGAGTAGTGTTGGAAATGTGTGTGTGTGTGTGTGTGTGTGTGTGTGTGTGTGTGTGTGTGCTTTTTTTTTTTTGGGGGGGGGGGTATTTCCAAAGAAAATGGCATTACCACCTGCTTTTTTATTGACCTGATCTAGTCTAATGGTGCTGTAACCAGGAATTTCTATATCTTTAGTTTCTTTGCAAAGCCAGGTTTCAGTAAGTACTAGTATGTTTGGGAAATATTGGGTTATCCAGGTATGAAGCTCAGGAAGTTTATTATAGATACACCTCAGGATGATGTGGAAGAGATGATAGCCAGGGGGAACAGCGTGGCTGTGGCTGTGATTAGGAAAGGAGGGTACAGAGTTAGCACCAGTGCCAGGATGACAGCGGCCTGTATTTTGGTATATATCACCACTTAATGTTAAGCTGATTCACATATGATGCGCTGGGTATCTGTGCATAAATTTTGTTTTTCAGTTTGATATTTGGGTTCTGGGATATGGCCATATGTATTTATATTTAAATATCTATATGACAGATGGTTGACATAGATGTGAGGTTACTAGGAAATGAATGCTGGATAAGTTTTGGGAGGTGTTTAATATGTGCAGATTGTTAGAGTTGAGAGTTAAGAGTGGTGAATGATATGATGTTCTATGTTCCAGAAAACAGAATGGCATGAGTATTAGCAAGTATTCAAGGCCCATTTTGACTTATAATGTGTATGAAAGTGCAATAGAATGATGTGTGGCATTAATATATATTAGTATGATGTAGGGGGGATAGTAGGGGAGGAGAATAAGGACAGGGAGAGGCTGACTGTAGTTGATGGAACAGGATGGCCTTGCATATACACCTACTAAATGACTTGTATTGTTTGCATGTGTCCAGGTGCTGCCACTAGGGCAAACAATAACTGGAAAAGATTGCAAGCCATGAGAAAGGTGCTGCTGCAGCCTGTATGTATGTAGGTAGGTATGTATGTATACCATACATACTGAGCCAACAGACATTGCCAATATACTGGCTGACAGATTCAGTGCCAACTCTACCCTCCTTGCACCCCCTAAAGGGCCAATCACAATACCAGAGGAATGCCTAGTACCCAATATTACAGCTTCACAGGTTAAAACCACACTGTCCAAGACCAAGAATACAGCTTCCATGGGACCTGACAATATCCCTGGCTGTGTTCTATATGAATTACAAAATTAACTGGCACAACCACAGCCTCACTTCAGGCTTTGTCTCCACTGAATGGCATACTGCTACAGTCTTCCCACTCCACAAAATGGGTGCGACTATGGACCATGGGAACTACCACCCCATTAGCCTGACAAGTCTGGTATGTAAGGCTATGGAGCGCATCATCATGGACATAATAAATAAGGACATAGGAAACCTCCAGACTCTAGACTTGTGAAGGGTAGATTATGTCTGCTCAACCTGGTAGACTACTTTGAGTCTGTGAACAAAGCTGTGGATGAAGGCAAGGTAGTTCACACAGCCTACCTCGATCTTGCCAAGGCCTGTGATACAATTTCTCACTCAGGAATCATAGATAAACTCACTACACTAGGCATCAACCCCTATATCGTAAGGTGGGTTGCAGACTGGCTCACTGATAGAACCCACAGTGTGAAAGTAGCGGACTCCAAGTCAGACTACTGACCAGTCACGAGTGGAGTCCCACAGGGATTGGGCCTGGGTCCTCTCCTGTTAGGCATCTACTTTTCTGAAGTCCAGGCCAAAAACCAAGGGACTCTGGATGACCAAGTTCACAGATTATTGCAAACTGGGAGCCATTATTACCTCTCCAAATGATGTTGACATTCTACAGAAAGGCCTCATGGAGACCGATGACTGGTGCCAGAACCATGGCCTTAAGCTCAATGCCAAAAAATGCATCGTCATTCCCTTTGGGAAGAACACAGTACCCATGAATTACCACATCAATGGTTGTCCACTGAACACTGAAAGCATTATAAGAGACCTGGGAACACAAGTTGATAGCAACCTCTCCTTTGACAATCACACTGCCACTGTGGTCAGAAAATCCATCTATGTGGCACATCTCATTTGAAATGGTTTTGCATCCAGGAAGAAAGAGGTCATTGGCTCTCTCTACTCTTCCCTCATTAGACATATTATGGAGTACAATGTCCCATTTGGCATGTACTTCACTACACATATGCAACAACTGGAACAACCACAGAAATACCTCACTAAGAAGATCCTAGGCTTTAAACAATTGCCCTATGCAGATAGACTAAAAAAACTACAGTTATTCTTGGCATGATATCGCCTATTTAGAGGCAATCTCTGTTTGACCTGCAAAGCCATGTCAGACCCAGCGCTGTTAGATATGCTACATCAAAAGAAATCCCAATGCTTCCAAGCCACATGCTCCAGAGACCTCAACCTCATTACCACAATCAAAAGAACTTGCTGGAGGCAAAGGTTCTTAACCCAGAGACTGCCCATGCTATGGAATAGATTTCACTTACACATCAAACAGAGTACCTCACTGGCCATGTTCAAGAGAAGTCTTGATGAGTGGATGGGAAAAAGAAAATTCACCCAAGGAATCATTTCAGTGGCCCTGCTTGACAGAGGCACTGGGAAATAACATTGGGTGGCACGATGTCAGGGAATCCTTTGGGCTAGGCTTATAAAGGCTTCAGGGCCAATAGCCTAGTACATACCTATGAACCTATGTGACTGCTGGGCAAAGGTAGTGCAGACCAGCAGGTCATGAAGCAGAACAGGTAGGGCATAGTATGGGATGCAACAGCAAGGAGTGGCCATAACAGGTCTGTACAGCAGGTGAAAATATGGTTTCAAATATGATATTCCACGCAAAGAAGAAAGGAAAGAAGATTGTTGTCATACCTCTCAAATGTCCAAATTTTTGCCTCATATTTATGGTCTATTCTTCTTAAAATTTGCAGTTTTCTGGAAAAATCACTGGAATGATCTGAGGATTGAAGTCAGTAAATAATGACATACATTTAAGTTTCAGACTTCAAATCCTTCAGAAAATGTATGTTAACACAAAATTTCTAAGTTTATAAGAGCAATATTTAAAACCTGTCCCTATTTTTGGGCCTTTTCCCCTCCTTAGTTTGTTAGGCTTTGTCCAGATTTCTTGCACTGAAAGGTATGATGTTGTGGGTAGTAAAACCACACAGGGGGGCCCACCGATACTGAAGTGCCTCACAGAGGTGAGGAGTTCTTGTCACTCATAGGGTAGGACAACTATTGTATTGTCATTTCATAAATAGTGCATAAGTTGCAAATGGGGGGGGGGTCATCATCCATGACTCAAAAGCAAAACTGGTCTAACCTGTGACACACAACATACAACATTATCTGTGGCCTGCCCCAATCATGCATGGTAGCTGTCTGCTTAGATCATTCTATCAGCAATGTATCTGCACTTATCAACTGGCTAACCCTGTGGGAAGTCCCCTAACAGGGAGTGTTGGTGTATGTTGGAAGTGTGCCAAGTCTATGAATCATCAGAACCATCAGGGTAGCACATGCACATATTATTTATAGATAATGCCCAACCATCTAGCTGGTCAGAGAGTGCTGCTACTCATTATACTTTCCTGTGCACCTGGACCAGACTTAGTCTTAACAGAAACATGGATGCAATCTATGGTACCCAAGACCACAGAAAAGTATGCAATCTTGTAGAATGCATGCGTGATGTTAGTTCTCTCCCCTGGCATCTTTTGGAACTAGATGTGCTCCTGCAATTCTGTAATGTCAAGGAAATGATTCATGAAAAAAGCCTGAGATATAACTAATGTGCCTCACATAGGTCGTTAGAACATTCCTGTAGCTAAGATGGTCCAGGCTAGATATCTGTGTCCAGGGAATGGACACACCACACATACCCCTTGATTATGCTGATAGGTGGTGCAGTTCAGCTAGGTCTCATAGTCTAGCCCTGTCTGCTCTGAAGTGATCAGTTATCTCCTGATCTGTAAGATGTAGATATATGAGTCACTTCCTATACTGTCTTCATTGGTATGGTTAGCAATAACATCCTACCTTCCCAGCATTGGTTTCAGAAGCATCTTGCAACACATGCTGTTGAGTTACCGATGCTGCTATGCCTTACATGGTTCTTGTCATGCACTCCATCAATCATGGTATTCAAACAGAGAGGGAAATGGCACCCAGTGCCACCATTTTATACATCTCTGCACTGGTCCACCATATTTGCTTCCTTCATTTGCAGATTCTGTGCTGCATATTTGCAAGGGCTTTCTCATTTATATGTTATTATACTCTTATTTGTATGCTCTGCAGATCATGCCATCTTGACCAATGAGCTTTTGTGCAACCACTCACATCATGCACATGGACATATCCCATGCTATTTTATACTGCACATTTTGCTACTCCAGTATGAATCCTAGACATTACTTAGGATCACAATATTTAATGGTACAATTACTTAGCGAACTGCATTGGAGCCAGCTGGTGCATTCAGCATATTTTATGTGTCTCCGTGTTGTGCTCAAGTTTCTGTGTATATAATTATATTTGTCTTTGTCTCTATCATTGTACTTGTCTCTGTATATAACATTTGTTTATAAATTCATAAATATTCCAAGGCCACTAAGTGCCGTGACCATTCTTGCCTTCCAGCACCCTCTCTTGTGCAGCTCCTCTTTCTCCAGGAGAGCCATAACAGTCAATCCTGCAGTGCATTCATGGATGCCCATCCAGCCATCTAGCTTATGTTTAAAGGAATATAGTGAGTTGCAATGCTTGACATGCAGGGGATATTTATTCCACAGGTTTGGGAGGGGCTTGATTATAAACTCTCCTTGCACCATATGTATCTATCAATGAAGATTTAGGTCTCTCGGCCGAGTATTGGTGGATATACTGGACTGGATATACTGTACTGGAGGTCCAGGACAATTGGGTCACTAATAGTGTAGTAAGTGAGGTAAAGATCTCCTCTCAAAAGCCTGTAAGACACTGAATAAAGGGATAGAGAGTTTCCATCCTTTATTGGTAGCTTAGGGACTTTAGGTCTGTAATAGTTTGATTAGTATCCCTAGGGTCTTTCTAATGATTTATTATGTTAAGTAAGATACTTTCCAAAGGGGTGTCATACTTACTAATTGAATTTATCAATGATGAATATAAGGGAGCGAGTACCTCTTTAGACTTCTCTTGGGAATTAGCTGCACTAAATATATGGATATTCTCATAACCTTTGGCACATGATGCTCAAAAGACAGGAAGACATCAACCAAAGTACCTAGGTCCCTAAGTGCATTTTTGTTTTGCTGAGGTGTGTTGCATGGACATTTTGAAGAAGGTAGGAGATGTGTACCAGAAAAGATGCTACAACACTAGAGATGTGACTAATGCTTATTTGTCAAGTGTTCTCCCCTGGAAGTGTTTGTAGGTCCCAAACTACTTGGTCTAGCGGTTCACAGAATCACTTGGTTGAGTAAAATGTTACTTGGTCGGAAAGGGAACACACTGTCAAATATGGTGGTCACCCATTAACGCCACTGGAAGTAATTGCAGTGCAGATAAGCACAGCATGTTTGTGAGGTAGGGGTATGTCAGTGTGTGCATGAGTATGACAGTATATATGTGTATGTCTTTAGGGGCATGAATGCAGCTGAATTAATGTGTGTGTGTGTGTGTGTGTGTGTGTGTGTGTGTGTGTGTGTGTGTGTGTGTGTGTGTGTGTGTGTGTGTGTGTGTGTGTGTGCGTGTGTGTGTGTGTGTGTGTTGGTTTGTGCTTGTGAGGGTATGGATGAGCATTTTCATGACTGTGACTGAGTTTTGGAGGAGGTTTTGTTTGCAAATGAGTGGATATGGGTGTGGGAGAATGTCTGGAAGTGAGTGAGACTGTGTATGTGCGTGTGAGTGTGTGCATGTGTGCACGTGTGTGTGTGTGTGTGTGTGTGTGTGTGTGTGTGTGTGTGTGTGTGTGTGTGTGTGTGTGTGTATGTGTGTGTGTGTGCGTATGTGTGTGCATGTGTGTGCATGCATATGCATGACTGGAGGTTGTCTCTGCTAACATGATGCATGGGACCCTAGGGTGGGTGCTATCACAATCAAGTCTGACAACACAGTGTTTGATTCAGAGCTATGGTAATGAGGTGATAGTGAGATCTTTCTCACTGTGGCTGACTCTGTCTCTGAATCACATTTTCTTGCCATCTTGATAATTGATTAGCCCACATTGGATAATTAGCATGGGTGGTAAGACTTTTTGAATCCTAGAGAACATTGTCTTTTTGTGTTTAAAAACAAGTTGAGAAATAAATGCTATTTATTAAAGTATCTTAATAAAAACTCATCTTTATTATGATATTAGACTGAATGCTCTAATTAAATCAAAAGTTGCTTCAACAAAGTATTAGTTTAAGAATGTGCACACACAACAAAGTATTAGTTTAAGAGTGTGCACACTTATGCAACCAGCGTATTGTACGTTTTTTATTTTTTATATTTTTCCCCTAACAGTTTTGTTTGTTTTTCAATTGAATTGTACAGGTTATAGGTCACATTAAAGGTGGGAAAAGTTTTGAAATGATTTATTGTGGTCTCATTTTTTATATCACAAAAACCTGGCATTTTAACAGGCGTGTGTAAACTTTTTATAACCACTGTATGTCCTACAGTGGGCACACTGCTCAGATGGCATAATAACCCTCACTGGATTCACCCAGAAGATGTTTATTTGGTGAAGATACACACCCCCACAAACTGAAACCATCATGACTCCACTTTCCCAGGACATTCTGCGGATTTCAGAAAGAAACTCCCACGGATTAGCACCATCCATGCTATGCATTTTCTCAGAAGCTGGGCAAGTACGCGTGGTGCCAGGCAGATGAACATTAGCAGCTTTCTTTCCTCCTTAGTTTAAATTGAGTCTTGTGTCTTCCCTTTTACTTTTACTTCCTGTTCTGTCTTCACAATAACTTTACTTCAACCTTTCCATCTATGTTGTCACCATATTCTTCACATTCTTCCATTGTTTGGTCTCCTCGGGTTCAGGCGCCTGGGCAGCGTGACATTTTCCTGTGGTACGTTTGACTTGGGACACATGGCTGAAGTGACAGTCAGCTGCAGAGAATGTTTGCAAATTCCCTGTGGGCAAATAGAAGCATGCAATGCCATGTTCAGAGCTTTAATAACCAAATGCATGGCCGTAGAAGAAGTAATGCGTATTGTATTCAGTGTACAATACATACTTATGCCTGCTATATTGCCTGCTGTCTCATGTTCCCTTGGGGACCATGGACATTGTTTTCCCCCTGTGCATTTGGTTCTTGAAGTTGTGGGGATGGCAACATATTCTTCTCTTTGCCCACAGGGAATTTGCAAACAGCCACATTCCTCTGCAGCTGAATGTCACTTCAGCCATGTGTCCCCAGTCAAATGTACCACAGGGAAATGTTTCACCGCCTAGGCACCTGAACCCGGTCTCCTCACATTACCTAGCAACAGTCTTCCTTACAACCCTAATAGTACTTGTCTTTTCAGCACTTTTGGTCTAATTTTCTCTCTGCAGAGTCCAGCAACTGTCTGCTCCTTGCAAATCCTGTGCAATTTTCCTCTTTCTTTTATCTTTTCATTTATTGAAATAATTTCTTCATACATTCTTCAATTATAATCTGCTGTGGTGTCCCTAAAAGTTTTCATTGTATCCTTCATCTTCTCTCACTAGCGTTTAGTTTAACCAATATCAAGTATATATTTCTAATACCATTGCAACAGTATGTGATGCTCATTAATCATATTGTATTTTTGTTATACTACTGATCCTTAAACATTTATATTTTGTAGTACCTTTTAATAGCATTCTGCTTAATGGATGTGACTTAATGTATTATTTGCATTACTGATTGACTGTAGTCCAGTCCCTTGTTATCTGTGTGATGATTTTTCTATCTTCTATTTCCATTCTTATGTAACTATCTTCAAACTTTTCTCCCTTGGTATCCATTTTAATTGAGCTGTGTCAAATGGAAACTTAATCCATTAAGCAACGCAAGTAAATGAACTGAATCTGTAGTTCAGAGGCTAGCACACATCTCCACTTGTCCAAGAAGAGGTGTGATGCTACACCAAGGGGTAACCTTTGTTAAGTTCAATTTTGCTTAAGTAGTTAGTCTGTATTCTTAGTGTCAAATGAATTTTATCCATATTAGTTAAGCAATAATACTTGACAAGGTGGTTATTATTGTGGAAATAATGGACCACCCAGCAGACAACCTCTCTAAAATGGAAGGCCTGTTATTTTCCCTATGATGTTCACCCTGGAGAGAATTCCTCAATTAGAAATAAGCTATATGCAAAGCTGCTTAGCATTTATGTTATAATTGATATATACTTTTTATATTGTTGAAACAAAATAGTTCCTCCTACTAATGTTTCATAGTTGTTGTGGGACATGTAATTTCTTTTGGAAGACATATTTGCATACAAAATATACAGATATATCCATCCACCCACAACACATTTTCCCCATTTTTGTACATGGGGTTGGAGTGCCATATCAACAACGACAATCATCTACAACCATTGTTCATTATGTAATTATTTAATGTGTATCTATATACATATATAATATATATTTATATCTACACATGTACACACACTCACAGACATAATACATACACACAAACACTAACAAATGCAGAAGTAGACAGTCGCACACACAAATTCAGAATTAGATATACATGCACACGCACACATACACACACACTTACATACATGCGCACACACACACACACACACACACACACACACACATTAATGTGCTCATCAGTTACAACCTCTTTCTTGAATGTCTACACCTTAGATGTCCCACTGTGATCAAATGAATGAAAAATTGCATACAATGCAAAGCACCGCATCATCTCCTTCTATATCATATGTCTTTCAAATGTCCCTGATTTTACCTCATATGTTTGCCATGTCCCTTAAAATGTTTGATTTTACATAAACCTCTGAGGACTATAATTAGCCAATGAACTCAGCTATTATAATAGCATACTACTTATTATTCAGAAAAAAGCAAGTTGAAACAAAACCTCTTACTCTATCAACTTTTTAAATGAATTAGGGTAATGTGGAAAATTTCCCTGATTTTTGGGTCTATCTTTTCACATTGTTGTTGGGTTTATACTCAGTTCTTCAGCAAAGAAGTTACAAACTTGGGGGACACACTTTCCCTCTCTGTCTGGCATGCACATGCACGTGCGTTCACACACACACACACACACACACACACACACACACACACACACACACACACACACACACACACATACACACACATATATGCACACACACACATGCATGCACACACAGATAACTGTCCCCATGCTCACTAAATGCAGGTTTCTATGTGGTGCAACTAGCAAAGGGGAAAGTAAAACTACAGCTCACAGCTTCTTGTAATTATTATTGCAGTTATTTTTCTTCTTTCTTTATTTCTTTCTTTTTTAACTGACAGTCACTTAACAGTCATGTTCAGCGAGTAAAACCAACATGATGGCCATTTACTTTTATCCACGTTTTACTGTGGCTTAGTATTCTGTTGTGAAGTCGTGAAGTTGATATTGGGGTCTCCTTGCATATAAATACCAGTATCATCTTTGATGTTTCCTCCCATTTTCTTATCCTTGTTTGATAACTTTCCAAGCCTGGGACCAGTGCGTGACAGAACACGCTACAGTACACTGAGCTGTATGGCTTTAGGCACTGTTGTAACTATATACCTTTCTCTTTGATCTAGACAGAATCATTATTCTTGCTAAGGAAAGACTACACAATATTTAATCAACTGCCTTATATCACAAAATGCTTTTCTCATTTTACTACATTTTAAAGGATAAGGTCTGTAGGAAAAGTGTTTAATTAAATTGACTGTGTCCCCACTTGAAATCTGCACTTCAAAAGTAGCATTCTTGTGAGGAATGGAAAAGAGCCATACCTCTCAACCTGGAAACATCAAAAATCTGGACAAAGGCCTATGAAAAGTAGGTACAACTGGCCAAAAATCTGGACACTCATTAACATAAAGTTTTCATACATAAGTATGTAACCCTGTCCACTCTGATGGAACTGTGGGATACCAACATTCAAATGGAAATTGGAGAACAGACAAAATATTAAACAAAACAACAAAAATATAACCACAATAAAATATCTCTATGATTCTGCTACTGATAGTTTTGTGGCATGCACCAGACATACATGGTGTACAGACATCCCAGTGATCCTTTTACAGCGGTAGTCACCTTCCAGCCTCCAGTCTAACATCATTCTGAGTCCACCAAAATAAAGCTGCTTTATTCTGCACGACATCAACACAGCAATCTGTGCAAACTTCCCAGCCTGGCACCCAACTAAGTCTCTTGCCATCCTTCTGGCAAAGTCCATGATCTCTCCTTCTCTCAATGAATCAGCAATAAATGCCTCCTCCCTATCAATGGCCTGTATCCCCTGACTCTTAATGCCAGCCAGTTACCAGTGTCTACTGCTTCTTTTTTCAATTACACTCCCAGGTTGCAGTATTTACTTAAAAGCACATGAAACAAATAACTAATGTAAAAATATTTCTTATAAACCCCATTTACCATACTGGTGGACGCTCATGCACACACCTGTATACTTTTATACATTACTAGTTTACTTCATCCACTGTTTTCTATATTTTTAAGTCATTTTTCTATTAGTTTTCATTGTATAAACATTCTGCGGCTGTAAACATGAAAACTGACATGCTGACATGACAGTTTTTTTTTTAATAAAGCACTGACATTTTTTTCTGAGCAGTTAATAACTTAGCTTTTTATGATCACTAATACACATGGATGGATATTTACTAGATCTTATTAGACACTTGTATTTTATGTTTATAGTGTTTCTTGATTTTAGTTCTTGTCATAGACTTGATGAAGGCTTTATTGCATTAGTTAGCCGAAAGTGATTTTAGTTAAAAGTCTTTTTATGTATATCTTTTTATGTATATATTATGCTTTTCTTCATATCTGATATTGGAAAGTGGGTCAGAAAGATTCCCATGCTTGTTCATTTTTTTTTAATTTATTTATTTTTAGGGCATTAGGGCATTCTCACATTTAATCGCTGTATATCTTAACATTTAATCCTGATGTTTTGCAGCCAGAAATGCAGTCATATATACCTCTCACATGTCCCTCACTTTACAGAATTGAAATATGATTTTACTTCATATTTTTGCCCCATCTATTGTAAAATCTAGACTTTCTGGTAAATCGCTGAGGATTGTAAGCAGTTAAGAATGCAACCCATAAGGGTTTTGGTGGTGCTGCGATAGCGTTGTCGCCTCACAGTAAGACACTGTCCGGTTCGATTCTCAGCTAGAGCATCTTCTGCGTGGAGACATGCATGAATGGGCGTACCTTCGTTGAAGGTTGTGCGTCAGGCCTGGCAAGTCGGTACATAAAAATCAACTGCCAATCATTAGCGGACCGGAGTTCCACTGTGGCGACCCCTAACCGGGAAAAGCCGAAAGACACAAACAAACATTGTTTGGAAATGGATGATGATGATGATGTAAAATCTGTTGCTCTCGTAACTTTTTAAGTGAATTAGAGTACTATTTAAAATTGTCCCAGATTTTGGGCAGCTGCTTCCCCTGTATTTTTGGTTTTATCCCTGATTCTTGAGATAAGAAGTTTAAGCATGACTTTCTTTTGTTTCACTCACAGTTGGGATGCCATGCAACTTGTTACAAATGGCAGTAGTAAGGTAATTATTAATGAATGGCATTTAGCATTTAAGCATATAGACTCTGCATCTACTTCTAACTCATGGATGAAACTCTTTGGATAGAGAAAAATGAGTCTGCTTGTAAATTCTCAAATAAAAATTTGTTAAAAATGTATTTATTCTAATATGTGAATTATAATATCATAAAATGCACTATTGCATTATTCTAATGAAACAGATGGAGCAAAACATTTTTTGGGAAAGTGCAGAATGTCCAAGTACCTATAACAACCATCCTGATATATTGCTTTGGTTCTCAGCTTAGAGAAATACGTTCATTTTATCTGGCATAATCTTTCTGTTGTGACCCTATTCTGCTTTAGACCATGTGTTACACTGATATTTAAATATTAAGCAGTCTTTTCTTTATTAAGCATTTCTATAGATTTTCATATCATTTCAGTTACTGTTATTCCCTACACTAACTTGTTTCTACCTTATAACTACATTTGTATACAAAGTTAGCACAGCAAAACAAAAACAAAGTGCTTAAAGTTCTACTCTCATGCCAGGTTATCCACTTTTTCCTCATTAGCTACAGTTTATAAAACAATATTAAGTTACATTTTATATAAAAAGGTCAGTGCTAAAGTTCAAGAGCAAAAAGCTGAGGTCTGAATAGAGCTGTCACTCTAGCAGCTTAGACAGAAGTACCCATTTTAAGAAACAGTGTACTTTGTCTCTACTCTCCACGCTTCCCACTATAACATTCAGTAAAATGTAAAATTTCTATATGCTGTATTAATAGCAACTATAATTTTAACACTGTACTCTATTAAATCATTGTAACAGTTTCAGATAAAATGAAATCAGACAGCTGAGTAGCATACGTAAGGAAATGAAAAGTTATATAACTCAGAAGTCCCCTAAAACCTCATTATCAGCTCCTAATCAATAAATAGATTATCTCTTAATTTTAATAGCTGCCTCTGTGCATCAGTGAAAGCCAGGAAATATAGCTTACCTGTGCAGGTAGTTCAAGATCATTCAGAAATAAGCAGCTGATGCATGATGGTAAAATACTGCTTACTGCCCAAAGATTACAATTATAATTGACATGTTCTTCATGGATCCATGTCACGCCTATAAGGTCATGCTCATTGTCGTTAATAAATAGCTCCAAACTTTATTTCCAAAAATGAGAGATATGTGCTGTAGGAGAACAACTACTCAGGCAAACATATAGCACAATTTGTCTAGTGTATAACTTCCCCTTATTCAAGTTAACGCTTACAATGTGATCAAAGAGTTCTAACATTTGCATCCTCACACAAACCTATACAGACACACTGGAACAAGAACTGTCCATAAAGATGCCAGGCTATTACATAACGCAGCTTCCTCATTTTCTTGTTTTGACCATTGTTTTAAACAAGCTGCTGACTACGGACCACATTTCAATTATGCTTACACAGCCATGTTGGGGTTTTTTCTCTTTAACCCTACTTGCTGCAGCTCACCAAATATATTTTCCCTGCACTAATAACAGTATAGTGAAACTACAACATGGTAAGAAGTTTTTTACTTGTTGTAATATCGATCTTTATTTTAAAACTCCTGCATTAGTGACAATGTTTGTAAATGGTTGGCTAACAAAGTTTGTGCAAAAAAAAAAAAAAAACGTGATTTATGAAAATGAAAGCAAGACAATATTTACAAATGAAACTGTACGACAACACTCAACATTCTGAGAGAACGTTTCTTAAAAAGAATACCTTGAAAATTCTGTGAAAAAGTTCCACATGGTTAGAAAACAGCACAGATATATAAGATGTACTTGCCAGTAACAGTAGATGTTCAAATTCATCAGTGCTGCAGTAGCTCTTAGGCTATATGGGTTGTTTCCCACCTAGGAAACTGCAACTTGCAAGCTTCAAAAAACTCTGCCCCCCCCACATTCCTTCACTATGACTGCTGATTGGCTAATCCACAGTATGGAAATTAGCAGTTAGAATGAAGCTTTCGTCAGGACTTTCTTGCCCAGAACAGCCTAACAATGCCAAAATAAGTCATCAATAGAGGCAATGAAAGAATTAAAGCAGAACTAACACAACCCTACCTTAGATCCCAAGTACAACTGTATAAGAGTGGGAAGATGAAGAGTGGGTTTGGTTACTGCAACAGTGACGTATTCGAATACCTACTATTACGGGTAAGTGCAACATATACAAATGTACTGTGTTCATCATTCCCACTGTTGCTGTAACGCTTAAGCTATATGGGTTGAATACCAAAACGTATCCATCCTTTGATGATGATGGATATGTATCCTGCTGCCATATCCAGGAGCCCCTGAAGACTGATCCTAACAAATTGGACTTAGAAAAGGAATCCAGTTTGCAATGGTTTGTAAAAGTATGGACATAGGACCATGTCGCTGTTTCTAGAATACTTCTAGAGTCTATCCCTTTTCCACCATGCCAGTGAAGAAGACAAGGGTCTAGTGGAATGTGTCTTGATGCTGCCTGTAATGAGTATGCCATGGTGGGAAATACAAAAAGCAATAGCCAAAGACGACTACCTGGAAATTGCCTGTTTAGACACAGAGTGTCTCTTTTTTCCCCCTTGATAAGAAATAAATAGCTGATCAGTTTTTCCAAAGGACCTAGTTCTGTTAAGACAGTACCTGAGCTAACTATGAATGTCTGGGGTATGCAGAATCTGTTGTCCCTGTTTTTTAGGTTCTAGGTAGAAAACTTGAAGACTGATGGCTTGATTCAAAGTAAACTCTAAAACCACTTTGGGCATGAATGAGGAGGGTGTTCTTAAAGAAACCATATTGCTATGGAAAATTAGATAGAACTCACATACCATGGGATCTTGCAACTCAGATACTCTTTTTACAGATGTCAGAGCAATGATGAGAACAGAGTTTCAAGTCAAGAACCTTAAATCAGCTTGATGGGCAGGTTCAAAGATAACATGATCAGTTTCTCCAGCACATATCTGAGATCCCAAGGAAGAGGTCAAGGTATAAAACTCCTTTCAGAAACTATATGACAACAAACAGTGATAAAAGAGGAAGATCCATGGGAAGACTTGCTGAAATGACTGCAAGATGAACAAATGTAGAATAATAAGCAAGACCAGAGGAAAGTAACTCACACAAACATTTGCGCAATAGTGTTACAAAATTCCTTATGGGCCCCTTGATATTAGTTAGGCACCAACTAGAAAACTGCTTCTACTTGCCAATATAGAATTTTCTAATAGCAGGATTTCTTGCCTCCTTTAGTACATGATACACATCCTCACATAAAAAGTACCTAAAAAGTATTAAAATTGAATCATCCAGGCAGTCAGTTGAAGCTGATTAATACTGGGGCTATCAAACTACCCCTGCATTGTGTGAGCAGATCCAGTCTGTGAGGAAGCTTGTGATAATTGCTCACAGCCAATTCCATATGAGATAAGAACCACTGTTGTCTGAGCCAAAAGTGCAGTCACCACAACTATTTTGGGGGCATTCCTTTGAATCTTCAGGACTACCCTGGAAATCAGTGAAAAGGGTGGACTTACATAAAGGAACACTGCCTTCTAAGGGAATAAAAATGCATCTAATTTCTAGATTTTCTTGTAAGGAATCCTGGAACAAAACCTGTCCAGGTGTCTGTTTTGAAAGGAGGTGAACAGCTCTACTTGAGGTGTGCCCCACAACTGGATAAATTCCTGCAAGACGACTTCATTGAATTTCCATTCAGGAGGATCTTCTTGGACCTACTCAGCTGGTCGGCCTCTATGTTTTACTCTGACAGAATATAAGATGCTTGGACATGTTAAGGAATGCTGAAGAGATAACCGTCAAACTATCAGTATCAGCTTGCAAAGTGGGTACAACCTTGTACCTCCCAGCTTGTTTATATACCATGTGACCACCATATGTGGTACTGTCTGTAGTCACTTGGAGAGGTCCCAGAGACCAAAGGTGATAAAGAGACTTCAAGGCATGAATCAGAGCCAACATGACTTTTAAGTTGATGCACTTTGATCTATTTGAAAGATTCCATAGGTCTTATACTTTTACCACTCAGTAAAATGCACCCAAAGTTAAATCTCATGTGGCTATGGTGACAGACTGGATTGAGGTCTGAGGAGAGAGAAGGAGACCTGGGTTTGGTTGAATCTATTGTCTCCAGCAAAGAATGTCCTTTTTTATAAACCTCAAAACTGGAATTTGATACTTCAGGGATTGCAAAGGATGGGTCCATGTGTTTCTAGAAGCCACTGTATCTTTCTCATGTGTAATCTGAGACTCATAGATACCATAAACCATAGGATCCTAAGAAATTATATGCACAAATCTTAGACTGATTGGATAAGTTCCAGAAAAATTCAAGATAAAGATTCAGCTTGTCTTGTGCTAAAAAGGTCTTTTGAAGAAAATAATCTGTAAGGCATCCCAGAAATACAGTCTTATGAAACTGAGTCAAGGAGGATTTTGCAATATTTATCTGGAAGTCCACATTGGTCAAAAGAGACATGGCCCATGTTAATGCCTCTTGAAATCTGGATAAGGGCTTTGCAATGATAAGCAAGTCATCTAAATAAAGATGTGAATGCCATTCAGTCTGCAATAAGCTATGACTGGGACTACATATTTTGTGAATACCTTTGCAGCTATAAATAAACCAAAGAGTATTGCAGAGAACTGATAATATGACTAAGAAACAGAAAACCTTAGAAATGTCCTGAAGCCTGTGAATTTGGGAATGTGATAATAAGCATATTTTAGGTCTAAGGTTACCAAGTAGCTCATGTGAGAAATGAGCAGCAACAGATTCTGTTAGGTCATCGTTTTGAACTTGGGAACTTTCAGTAGACATTTAAAGATGAAACATCTAGTACTCATCTCCTAGATGTCTCTTTCTTCAGTACCAAAAGCATTCTGGAGTGGAAGTCTATGCCCATTTCACTTAGAGGCACTGATTCTACAACTCCCTGGGTATGTAAACATTGAATAATATGAATAAAAGATTATGTTTGGTTTGGAGGGTGGGAAGGTATTTCCCTGATAGGAGGATTTTGTATGCATTGTCATCTGTAACTCTCCTGAACCCTTTTTAACATCCAGGAGTCCAAAACAATCTTTTGCCAAAGAGGAATGTTGAGAGACAGTTTTTGGGATAGATCTGTAGAGCTGTTGGCCAGGGCACAGGACAGAAGGTGAGGAATGCTGACAAGGTCATTCCCTACTGTTCTTCTGTCCCTTTTTCTGAACAGACCCCTGTTATTTATTGTCGTTACCCACCAGCCATTTAGTTTTTGCATTTAGTTTGCCAAAAAGGACTGGTTTTGCTTATGTGTCTTTTTTGTGCAAGAGGCAGGCCTATAAGATTTATACTGGGGTACATGCAATATCTTAGAAACTCACTGAATTAATCTCCCTCTTTCATCATACTGTTTTAGTACATGGGTAGCAGAAGAGCTAAACAATACTTTATCTAAAGCTGAAGCCAAGATTTCCGACTTTACCCCATTAGCAAACTTTTTGTTACTTACTCAGGCATATCCTTCCCACAGTGTAGCAGTAGAAGGGGCCATTGACATAGTATCTCCACAATCATACACACTCTTCAAAGCATGTTTCGATATTGAGGAAGGGTAGAAACAATTTGGCACAAAAAAATTACTGTCTGCTTTAGGAAGAGTGGAAACCAATTCTCGCAGAGTCCATGTGACATAGAATACATTTCCACATATACCCCGGTAATTCACAATTCTGAATGCTAAAGTGAAAGAAGAAAACTTTTTCTTACCTATAAAGGCCAACATTCTACTCTCCTTATTACTAGCTGAAGGTTTAGTATTCAGCAGAAGTCCGAATGACAGTATGAGATGCAGACAAAATGGCAGCTGGTTCTGACCTAAGGTGAGAGGAAATAATGTATTAGTAAAAAAATAATTAAATAAAAACAATACGGCCTGCACCAAGTGTTGTTTATTGCAAAGCTTACACCAAGCTCCAGAATACTAAGTGCTTTCACCATGCAAAACAATGGCGTCTTCAGAGTAAAAAGGAGCGTCACATCACAACTTATATAGCAACTAAGCATTCAAATTAACCTTTCATAATCCTTATCCAATTAAATGCACCACTTTGTAAATGTAACATTTCTAAATATAAAATAAAAAATGAATAAATTAATTAATACACGTCCTGTAATCAAGCCTTTACATACAACTTATGAAATGTAATTTATTGTTAAAATTCTCTAGTAGTAAAAATCACAAAATATATGCAGTACAAGAAGCAAAATGACCACCCTAATAATTCATATAGTATAACAAGTAAAATTACCGCTAACTCTCCTAAAGTATCCTGCTGCAAACACAAGGAGGCTGAAATCGTAATAGAACAGTTGTCAGGATACACCACGAGAAGTCCAATTGTGTTAAAAAGCTTCTTTTATTCCATAGAAAATAAGAGATAAGCGCTTTCGCGTGCTAAGTGCACGCTTCTTCAGATCTACTACTACCATTTTCTTGCACCCTTAAATATGGTTAAAATCAACATTTAATTACATTCAATCAATGTGTCATCACTTAATTAATTAATTAATCAAATGATTAAAGGTACATCACGGTTAAAAACTTTCTAAGTCATCAGTACAACATCTAAAATGTTTAAATACAGAGTATAACATTTTCGTTTGGTTTTTCTCATAACAAATCTTTATATGAGGATTATATATTTAACGTAAATATATTTAAAATTCAGCTACCTATTCAGTATAACTATGCACCTTAAAAATCAATGAAAGCAAATAAAAACATTGAAAGTAGGAATATAAACAGATATCTGTATGCAGTTTACTTAGAGATATATATAGCTGTAGCTATAGGAAGCATCACGCTGTTCTGATAAGTACAATGTAGTAGTACAGAGCGTAATTTTATACATTGAGACTATACGTCCAATATACTTCCCATTAATGTGTGGTTGATAACTCAAAACTGGAGACCAACTTCAATATAATCATAAAAATGCAGTAATAATATTATTACATGACACCTTATTTAATAGGTCAAAATCGTCTTCATAGTTTTAAATATATAAACTAGCTACAGTTATATTTGCATTCAGAGTTCGAGTTTGTTTATATATAGCTCCAGAACGTGTATATCATATAGCACAGTGCTTAAACATAATAAAACTGCATAATAAACCTAAACTTCAACACATAGAACAACACATAAAGCAAGATATTAACTTATGAAAGATGCACAATATGAATTAAGTGGCTATATAAAGCCAATAAACGTACAGTAGATATACTCCAACTTAGAATACTATCTATAGAGTGTGTTATTATCCTAAATAATTAATTATTATCATCCTATTAATTGAATGCTGTTAGCATCAAAAAGGCTATGTTAATATTGCCTGATCAATTGATAAACATATATAATCAGAATTCTAATTGTAATATAAATAGAAATTTTTTACCCTAAATTATATATGTTTAGATCAAAATTCATTAATGTAATATTGAAAATTGATTAATCTAAATGAATGAATAAATAAATAAATAAATAAGTAGAATGGTCATTTATCTATCAATAAGTAGATTTGATCAGACTTCATCTATTCTAATTATAAGAAACACTTCCAGGTGTTGGATCAGATTTTATTTCTGCTGCAAAGCTGGTTTTAAAGAAAGATAGTTATTAATACCAGGTTCTCTATGTGCTCCTGTTTTAAAAATCCAGTCCATTTCTAATTTATGTAAATGATTATTTTTATCACCCATTCTAATGCTGTCCCTTACTACTTGTAGAACCCTAAATCTGAATTCATGATTGGGATTCTGTTTTATGTGCTTTGCCAGTGCATTTAATTCATTCTGTTTGCGAATATCGTAAACATGGTTATATATGCGTTCTTTTAATTTCCTCTTCGTGAGTCCAACATAGAACGCTTGGCATTGTGTGCAGTTCGCCATGTAAACTAAATTCATGGTATTACAGTCAGTATATATTCTAGGTATAAATTCAAAATGGCCATTTGGGTGTTGATAATATTGTGCTGATGTAATGTATTTGCACATATTACATTTCAGACATGGAAAAGTGCCACATTTCCCTTTTTCTCCTATTGGTCTATTAAAATTATTATGTAAATTTTGAGAAAATATATCTTTCAAATTGTCACAAGTGTGAAACACAAATGCAGGTTTATCTCCCACTAACATATGTATCTCTTCTGTGGTGATTAATATATTCCAGTGTTTTCTTATAATTCTTCTAATTTCAGCATTATCGTTTGTATATTTCATCACATAGCTAACCCTTTCATCTTTGGCTCTATGTGTATTGAGAGTTCGTCTATTCCTCTTCTCAATATGTAGTCTATCTTCCTTATTAGCATTTGATTCAGAATAGGGCAAATTTTCATCTCCCACAGGGGTGATAATATCACGTCTTATATTCTTAACTAAAGCTGGGTTATATCCTCTCTCTAGGAAGATATTTTCTAGTCTATTTGCTTCTTCTTGTAAAATAAAGGGGTCCTTACATATTCTCACAATCCTTGAGTATTGGCCCCTTACTATCCCAGAAAAAACATATCTGGGGTGCATGCTGCTATACTCCAGCATAGTATTTTTCCAGCATTTTTTCCTAAACAATTTAGAGGCTATCTTCCCATCAGTGTTTAGAGATAAAGTCAAATCTAAAAAGTTAATGCTGTCACTTGAAAATTCATAGGTGAATCTAAGAAAATCTGTAGTCTCATGTAGATATTCCACAAAACTCTGTAGTTCTTCTATTGTCCCTTTCCATAAAAGTATTACATCGTCTACGAATCTCCTATAAATTACTATTTTATTCATCCATACACTGTTGAACAAATGTTTTTGCTCCCAATAGTGTAGGACGAGGTTCGCATAAGAGTTCGCACATGGGGTGCCTATGGCGACACCCCATGTTTGTAAGTAGTAGTTGTGATTGAATAGAAACACATTGTAGTAGAGTACCATATCTAAAAGTTGACTAACCAAAATCTGCCTATCACTTGAGAAACTACTTTCTTTAGCCATTAGCTCCCTAATAGCTTGAAGCCCAAATTCATTTGGGATGCAAGTGAATAAATTGCAAACATCTAGTGTCACTAATCTTAATTCACTAGTGTCTGTCTTAATTAGTTCAGTGCATTCCAAGTTTCTTAGTAGCTGTTGTGTATCTTTCAAGATAGTAGTAATATTGTCAACAAGCGGTCTCAGCACTTTTTCTATAAATATCGAAACATAATAAGTCGCCCATTGTCTACCTGAGACAATGGGTCTCATGGGTAAAGGTTCAACCCCTTTATGTATTTTGGGGAGACCTTTTAAAGTTGGTATCAAAGGTTCTTCAACATACAGGTACTCGTACATTTCTTTACTAATTTGTCGACACATCAAGAAATCGTATAAATTATCACTGACATTATTTATTATTTTCACAACTTCTTCAAGAGTTAGTGCCTTATATGTACTATCACTTCTCAGCATACTCTCTACTGTCTCAATATATTCAGTTTTATCTAACAAGACTATCCCTCCCCCTTTGTCAGCAGGTAATATTACAATATCAGTTTTCCTTCGTAGCCTATTCAGAGAGGTGTATTCAGCATTGCTCAAGTTGAAAAATCTGTTTTTAACACATTTTCTAGCACAGAATGCATATACATCTTTTTCACATGTTTTTACAAAGCATTCTACAATAGATGGTAAAGGGGGACAAAAGGTGCCATTTCGTTTGAAGCCATACATAGTGCCTGTTGCATAATCTTTGTTATTATTTCTAAAAAACAATTTAATAGCTACTTTCCTTGCAAACAACCTCAGGTCTGTAAAAGTCTCTGACGGTATACTTGTTTGCAAGGGCACGAAGTTAAGGCCTTTATTCAAAAGAGATATATCAGAAATCGACAAATCATGCTGAGAAAAATTATACACCAAAGTCAATTCCAATTTCTTTTCTGTTGTGGTTGTTCGTACCTGTCCGTTGAGACTTTCCGTTTCCTATATATATTTCTAAGTAAACTGCATACAGATATCTGTTTATATTCCTACTTTCAATGTTTTTATTTGCTTTCATTGATTTTTAAGGTGCATAGTTATACTGAATAGGTAGCTGAATTTTAAATATATTTACGTTAAATATATAATCCTCATATAAAGATTTGTTATGAGAAAAACCAAACGAAAATGTTATACTCTGTATTTAAACATT